>NW_021637603.1:0-110784 GCF_004799145.2 Neltuma alba | reverse complement strand
ATTGAATTTAGATACTTATATCAAAATCTAGACGCTTTAAATACAATCATGACCTTCAGGCTTAGTACGGATGCTGAGAATTGTCGTACCAATCTGAGGGCTATTGATCCTCGTGTAAATGTTGACCCCTAACTCTTGGATCAGTCACCTACAATATTTAATAATAACATTTTCTGTGTAATAAATAAAATATTCTAAATCAGAATTCCTAGTCTTTATGATGTAATATGCAGACCAATTTTTTTTTAAAAAATTATTGGGTGATTTAACAATAGATGCGGTTAGATAGTTCGATTATTAATTTTTTCCTCAAAAATTTCTATTGCTTAGACTTTAATAGTATATTTGAGCAATGGGTTCTATCACAGTTGATTCCAGATATTGAAATTTTTCCTCTTTGTAGGACTCAAACAGTGATTAATTCGAGATACTTACTCGCAAAAAATATGCTATACATTGATGCTTGTAGAAGTTTTCCTATTTCTTGTCCCCCAAAATTTGCAGACAAATTAAACATCTAGAGGGGTGGTGCAACCCTTGTACCCTTGTGAGAGTGGTGGTGGGACAATATAATGCAATCTAGAGCTTCACCCAGAATTCATTAAACATCGAAGAAATTTGTGCGGACAATTAGCAACTCGGAAGCCACTGCAATTAAGGTTCACGCATGCACTTTAAAAAAAAAAAAAAGATGATCATACAAGATTTCAGATGAAATCCTCTAACAGATTTTTCACCTAGTTTGCGTGTTCCATTTGCTCTGTCTTTGAGCAGGTCCTTGAAAGTCACCTAGGAAACTTCTATTCAACCGTATATTTTTATTTCTTTTGAATTCGAAAATCCAAGATCATTGTGTGCATGACGCAATATATATGCTAAAACATGCTTCTTTCTTCCATCCAAATTGGCTACTGGGTACGAATTACGAGAAACTATCCACGCTTCAAGCTACATATCAAAAAGACAAAATTCTAATTCATTAGCTTATAAAGCGCAGCTTCATCATCTTGTGTTTTAATATAAAAATTAAATAACTAAATTGATAAGATTAAAAAATTAGTTAAAATACGTTATTTGTAACAAAATGTATGTTGACTCTTCTAAATCACATTCTTTAAACATGCGTATTAGAACTGTCTCTTGATAAAAATTTTGTAATAAATAAGGATATGTTAGAGAAAAATTATAAGTTTGAGAGACAACATCAATGGAAGTCTTATATTTAGAATTAAATCTAACTTTTTATTTAGCTTTTTTATTAAAGACCGGAACCAGTATATTCTTTTCAGGATTCATAGTTTAATCCCACCATAAAACCACACTCCTTAAATCCATTCTCCATGCTCTTTCTTTTGGTTCCTTTGTTGATATCTGCCGGATAATGATCGGTATGCAGAGTGTTCAAGTAGCTCTTTTAGCTGCGGAAGCATACAAAAACTCACTTATCCCTTTTGGGGGAGGAGAAAGAGCAAATCATTGTGGTCTTCCTGATTTCCGGCTCACTTGCGAAGCCAATATCCCAATATTACAATACGGTCCCTCAAATATCAGCTTCTTCAATTGGACTGGACTTCACAGACTCTTATAGTGGCTAGGGATGATCATTTGACACTATTGTACAACTGATTACAAAAACAACATATTTGATCAATCAAACGGCCTTAAGGCTGTGCCTCTTTCCAATGCCGTTTAATGCCTCAGCCTGGGTTGTATTTATGTTGTTGCAGAAGTGCTATTATTATGCTGATATAAGAAGCAACCTTGGTCAAGCTGCAGCTGCTAAACTGTCTTAATCAAAACCTAGTCCATCGCTTCTAATACGAAAAGAAATATGGATAAATTACCAGAGAAACACTCTATAAAGCCTGGATTAATGAAGTGGATAAATAAATGGCCTTAGAATTTTGGACATGGCCAAGTATGCAATAAGTAAAACCTTTGAATCTTATGCAGCAGTGAGAGTTTGACTTTCGTTGGTTAGGAAATTGACCTGAAAGCAAGTGATAAACCGTTAAGAGTTTACCAGGTCAAATTTCCATTCCCTCCCTTGCCATCATAAATCATTCCTTATGGTTGAATATGTCACTCACTTTCACCCAAACAGGAATTCTTCTCTCTCTCTGCAATTCATTTCTTCGTCAATGTCTTCCTTCTTCACCTCCCGGTTTCTTCTTTCATGTATAACCCTTTCATTATTCCTTCAGAGTCCTTCGTATTCGATCACGTACGGTAATTATACAGCTTGCAGTACTCTATACAATTGCGGGAACATTAAAACGTTGGGTTTCCTTTCTGGGGACAGGGCCGTCCAGAAGGTTGTGGCTATCCTGAATTGTATCTCCATTGTTCCGCAGGTTCGACCTTCATAACTATCCGAAGTGTCTCATACCTGGTTTTGAATGCCGATCCCGACCAACATATTATGACAATCGCTAGATTCGACTACGGCCAAAACTTATGCCCAAATCAGCTTCTCAACACAAGCCTTGACCCTCAGTTGTTTGAAAACGTGCCTGAAACAAAAAATCTCACCCTTTTTTATGGTTGTCCGCCGTCAATCCCTTTAGTAAACCCCCTACGATTTATTTGTCCCAAAGATTGTTTGATCATTCATATGGCTATGTACTGCCGGATAACGTTCCTGAAATTTCTGTGTTGTGCTCTACAAGCGTGGTTGTTCCCTGTTAAAGCTCCTACATCATTGGCTGATCTCCGGGTTTTAAGCATAGTGCAAAGGATGCTTAATGATGGATTTGAGATAAAATGGATAGCTGGAATTGTAGAGTGTGATGAGTGTCAGAAAAGAGGGGGAGTCTGTGGCTATGATTGGGCTTCCAATAAGACTACCTGCTATAACAGAAGAGGCAACTCAACGCCTCAGCATCAGGGAACTTCAGGTACGTAACATGATGCAACTGCGTTTTTTTTTTTTTTTTGGGTAACTGATGAATCTTTCCCTTTTCTATCTGCTATATTTGAGTTTTTATTAAATCCATGAATATTGCAAATAAATCTTTCATTTCTGATATGTTATTATCTGTAAATAGTAGTATCTTTTTTTTTCCCCTCTTTGTAACAAGGCAAAATGTTATAAACGAAAGTAAAATGAGAGCTCTACAAAGTAGAAAAAGAAACAAGACAATGAGTAAGCCAAAAAAAGAGGGAATTGCTTAAAGTTCAGTTTTGTTTCTCACATGGCTGATACTCACTAGCTACAGGGTCTTTCTATCTTCGCTTTCTTTTGAATTGTGGACTTAGTTTTCTGTTAAAAAAAAAAAGGAATTGTGGACTCAGTTTTGGTATATTTTAATGAGTTAAGGCGTAAATATTTCCCAAAACTTTTCACTTACGAGCTTTGGGTGCCCAGAAGCTTTTTTGGACACATTTGTTTGGGAAGTTTAAAATCATAATAATGTTATCCCTTACTATTAAAAATTAATAGTCAATATCACTATTTTGATAGTCAACATTAACTTTTGAATGGTATGGGCCAATATTACTATAATTTTAAATTTTCAAGACAAAATGTATCCAAAAAAGCTTTTGGGTGACCCATGCTCTTGAGTAACACTTTAACCCCATTTAATTTCCACGTCATTTTTCTGCTACTCTTGCTGTGTTTCAATCCCCAAGCAAAGTCTCTGACTATTTTAGTCTGTTGTCATTATCATGTTTCCATCATAATTTTTAATTTATTGGATTACATGCATTTTGTATACAATCTATCAACTTTGCCCCTTTTTACTGACTTATTGTCTAGATAAGGCATACGGATTTAAATATTGTTACAATGCTATCAACGAATTAGTCCTCGTTACTCTTTCAATAGAATATTGCTAACAAAGTTTGTTTCTTTCATCACAATCATCCTTCTTTAAGCTTCATTTAATTTACTTTCTCAACATTTCTGGAATTCTTGGCAAAGTCACCAGTGGGGGTTAACCCCATCTGGTTGCATGAATCATATATGTGGTACATAGAATCCTTGTGCAAAAGAATGGAGAAGCCAATAAAAATTTTCCAAAATGCTAATTTTGTATAGCAGTATATGGGAATGCTCAATCCGGCCCTATGCTATTCCACAGTTTCCTTTTCTTTTTGTATATTTAATTAGTCAGTTAAGACTCTGTCCAAATTATTTGTTTAATAAAAGTAAAGTCAATCTAGTTTAATTTTGTTTATGTGCATGATGCAAAGTGTGTGGCTTGCATTATCTATCCGAATTGGCAGTTTGATTAAATTCAGAGGAAACTTCAAAATAATGTGGACTTTTTCTTCGTTTTCAGAGCCATACATATCTGCATGCTAGATGAAAATGACGAAATTCTAATTCATTATACAACGCGGCTTCATCAATCTCATCTCATATTCTTTTCACGCGCTGCATCTCGTTCTTCTCAATTATCTCATAGTTTTGTTTCCAACATGAAACCACCCCTCAATCCATCCTCTATGTTCTTTCCTTTGGTTCCTTTGTTGATCTCTGTCAATATTCCAACATCTCTTGGTGCGGATGATGATCAGTATACAAACTGTTCAAGTAGCTCTTTTATCTGCGGAAGCGTCCAAAACCTCACTTATCCATTTTGGGGAGGAGAAAGAGCAAATTCTTGTGGTCTTCCTGATTTCAACCTCACTTGCGAAGCCAATATCCCAAAAATTACCATACGGTCCCTCAAATACCAGATTCTTCATTTGGAATGGACTACGCAGACTCTTGTAGTGGCTAGGGATGATTATTTTGACACTATATATCTGTCAAACTGATTACAAAAAAAACACATTTGATCAACAACCGTTCAAGTATGTAGATGATGGGCTTACTAATGTGAACTTTGTCTACGATTGTCCTAGTTCTCCTCCCTTTCTGTCAAATAGTCAAGATACAAACTGCAAGGGAGCCGACGATGATACAAATATAACAGTCTACTACCTTCCCGGACCATGGTATTTCAGTGATTGCGAAAGTGTTATTATGCCAATATGAAGCGAACTTTGGTCGAGTTCAAGCTGCTATACAAGATGTATTACGAGATGAGTTTGGGTTGCAATGGATGGTAAATACCGAGGATTGCAACAAATGCTCTCAATCTGGTGGCCAGTGCGGCTATGATGGACAATTCTCCTGCTTTTGCAAAGATGGACCCCAAAAACTTCATGTCCTGGTAAAACGTCAGGTATAGAACCATGGATATGGGACATGTCCCTGTGATAAATGTTTGATGCAGAACATAATTTATATCTGCATTTTCTAGTATACATGCCCTGTTATCAAGTATCAACCCTGTTGATTCTTCTTCCTTTTAACACCATACAAGCCAAATACGACGGGTCTGCTATTGCTTTGCAAGAGAATTAAACTTTTAATGATGTTTTAGAGCGTGCGTGTGTGTGTAGAGAGAGAGTGAGAGAGATAGAACACTTCAGCTTCCCGGCAATTTGCCAGAATCAAGACCCCGTTAAGGTTGTTACATTTTCCCATGCTAATAACATTCTTTTTCTTCATTTAAATGTATTTGTTCACACTTGTGTGTCTCTGAAAAGTGCACATCTTTATAAGATAATTCCACGACTAAATGTTGTAGCTACGATGGTTTAACAGGATAAGAAACATCTCTGCTACCGCAGAATAAATGTAATGTGATATAATGTGAAATTTGTAATGATTTTCTGCTGATCAAGCAAGTAGTAATTATTTGTTCGAAATCAATGTTCTACTTGCAGGATCAACTGAGAAGCTGGGTTTGCGAGTTGCTATAGGTAACAAACATAGTAACGCTCTCGTTTGATTGATTGCTCCCACGACTAACATTTCAAAAAGATTTAAGTTATTATGTTTTACAAATGCAGGCATTTCAACAGGAGTTGGTGGACTTGCTCTAATCTCAATTTTGATTATTTATATTTGCAAGAAGCGTTTCAGAATAGAAAGGGAAATTATTCATAGAGAGAAGAGCATATCATGATCACAATCTTAAATCCTTCATGAGAAACTATGGCTCTTTGGCACCAAGGCAATATAGTTACTCAGAAGTGAAAAAATGACAAAATCATTTTCAGACAATTGGGCGAAGGAGGGTATGGTGTTGTATACAAAGCCAGCCTACCTGATGGTCGTCCAGTGGCAATTAAAGTAATAAGGGAATCTAAAGGAAGTGGAGAAGAATTTATAAATGAAGTTGCAAGCATCAGCAGAACCTCCCATGTCAACATAGTCACTCTCCTGGGATTTTGTTATGAAAGGAACAAAAGTACTAATCTATGAATACCTGTCAAACTGTTCCTTGGATAATTTCATCTATCAAAGAGGATCTCCAAATGCTTTCTGTACTTTGGAGTGGAAGGTATTGTACCAAGTTGCTATTGGCATTGCTCGTGGACTGGAGTACTTGCATAGGGGTTGTAACACGAGAATTTTGCATCTTGATATCAAACCCCAAAACATTCTCTTAGATGAAGAATTTTTCTCCAAAAATATCTGATTTTGGATTGGCTAAATTATGTCAAAGAAGGAGAGTATTGTGTCAATACTAGGCACAAGAGGAACAATAGGGTTCATTGCACCAGAAATATTCTGTAGAGCATTTGGTGGTGTTTCCCACAAAGCAATGTTTATAGCTATGGCATGTTGGTCCTTGAAATGGTTGGAGGAAGGAAGAACTACGACAGTGGAGGATCACAAACTGATGAGCAGTATTTTCCAGATTGGATTTATAAGGATCTTGAACATGGTAAGCATCCAGCTAGTTCTTTAGTAATCACAGAGGAAGATGATGAAGTGGTAAGGAAGATGACTTTAGTGAGTCTATGGTGTGTCCAAACAAATCCATCAGATAGACCAGCTATGAGTAAAGTGGTAGAAATGTTAGAAGGACCCCTTCAATCCTTAACGGTTCCTCCAAAGCCATCCCTTGAATATCCTACCAAATCATCAGTAGTATACAATTGTCAAATGCATCTTCCGAAGACATGATTCATACAGTTTCAATAAGCAGTTGACTTGTATACTCTACCTAGTGCCAAAGACAATTTAACTTCGAATTGTCTCGGAAGATTCATGGATAATTGCCAACTATGCTTTCCTTTCTGTTTGTTCATACAAATATGAGGGTCAATGACCCTTGAATAAACATGGATACAAATATTTCAAAATTTTACGCATGCGCAATTACCAAGCTAAGGCGCCTGAAGGACGATCCGGTGGAATTTTTCAGTGTTGTTGCTTGTCCATGATGAAGCAAAAGTCAAACCCGCTCAGCTAGTTAAATTGAAAATGAAAATGTTATATATTTTGACTGGTGCATATAACGGGTATTGACAAATTTTTTCACATAAAAGACAAAATGATATTAAAATATTATAATACAGAGATAGTGAGAGAGCAAGCAAGGGCTGAAATTAAAACCTATTGGCAATACGTACGTTGTACTCATGACCTGACACTGTACTACGATTGTCCTTCCCCTCCGTTTTCTCTCCTCGTATATCCGCCGCCCCACTCAGTTTAATTGCAGTATAAATAGTACCGAAATAGTTGACTATTTCCTTCTGGAGGTCCGAGATATTGATGGGAACTCTGAAATCGAAGAAACATGGGCCTGCAGATCTACCATCATTGTTCCATTTTGGAGTCACAAGCCAGAATTTTAGAGGAAGATTCAAGTGTGGAAAATATGAAGACTGCTATTGATAAAGGCTTTAAATTGGTATGGCAGGCAAATCATTCTCCGTGCTCTGATTGTCGAAACTCTGGTGGGCAATGCGGTTATAACACAAGCTCAAGTGAATTCATTTGCTATTGCAAACACGGACCTGTTCCATCTGCATGTAGACCAAGTAAGTACCAGTGTTCTAGTAATTCATATAAAGAATCGCTACACGACAAAACATGTAATGTTGTGTAATTTGAAGAGTTGTCTCCGCACAGGTCTGTTTTTGACGTACTGGTACTGCACAGATTGAAGTTTCAGCAGCAATTAATGACTTCTGTGAACATAGATTGATGAACATGCCTTGAGTTTCAATGGGTTATTTCAGATAATACTGGCTTATTCATATCCTCGTCGCCAGTTATTGCTTTTAGATAGTTACAGACTTTGCCCACATGTCCCCTGCTCTTTTCTGCAGATAGGACCTTGATAGCCTTTAGCCAGGAAGCCATGCCAAAGGGAAAACATAGTTTAGTTTTATATAACTCCATGCATAGTTTATTCATATTCCTCAAGAACGATTCCTGACTTCTGCAACAACCATCTGATTGTGGTTCATCTCCAGGAAAAGCTAGAAAAACCGCTTTGGTTTTTCTCTTCGGTTTACGTGGACACTGGCACTAATGAGACATGTTTATGCCAAATTACAATGAAACGCAACCTACATGTTTCTCCTTGATTGGCTTAATTTACTTAATTTTCATACACACCAACTTCATCTGGAAAATATAAGAAGTCCTGTTTAGAGTATTTTGCTGGCGGTAGATAGACATTATTAGGTAAGTGCCAGGCTTCATGGTTGTTCACATCAGTTTTAAAATATGGACAACCTTCTTTGACTCCAAGTCAACTTGCACAACTACATTTAGGTCATATTTCCTCATGATTAAACAATTGTCATTTTTCATTTGAGAATATTCATTCTCAAGTCATGTCGGTCTATTTCCACTTCTCACTCCTTAGGATCTGAAAACCTTCTAATTCCGATCCCATGCATATAATTATACCAATCTACGAAGCACATCGTGATAAGATGTAATCTCATTTAGTGTAAGGATATTTCACTCACTTTCATTGTGTTAGCACTTGGCATATATGCCTTTAATTAATTTTTGAAAAAATATCAGAAAAATACCTTAAAATTTCAAAATCTAAAATCAGGAATAACTACAAAAATGTGTTTGTCATTTATTTTTCAAATGTTATCATTTGTTATTAAAATGAAAAAACAAGATTAAGTTAAAATTTTGAAATTCAAAGATATTTTGTTGGGATTTTTCTAACCTTTTTTTGTTTCAAGAGTTATCATATTGTAATTATGCTCAGTTGTAACCTCTCCCTCTGTTTTTTTTTTTTTTTTTGGATTTATTCTAAACAACCTGATAACTCCATTTTTTATTTGGAATTATTATATACTACCCTCCAGGTTCTGATTCTTAATATGAACTAGTTGTAAATTCAATTTGATCATAAATATAATGATTGTACATGTTAAAGGGTTTTTCATTAAATAGTAATTTATAATGCACATGATTAATAAGGATATTTTATAAAAACAACACTCATTTATTACAAATACTAGCCTAACTAATTTTCTTAATATTCACAAATTAATTATCTAAATCTTATATTAAGAAGTAGGATATTAGTTTCTTGATTTCGAAAGATATCATGATAGACTCTCCTTAGCCCTATCGGCCTACATATAAATGATTATGTCCGTCACTTGTAAATTCCAAAATCACTCTGTCAATTTAAGGCTGAACAGAGTTCTAATTGCAGGATCAACTGAGAAGCTGGGTTGGCGACTTGCTATAGGTAATAAAGACAGCAACTTTGATTTTAATAGCTTCCGCAATTAATATTTCAAAGATTTTAAGAAGTTATGTTCTACAAATGCAGCCATTTCAGCAGGTGTAGGTGGACTTGCTCTAATCTCGATTTTGATGATTTATATATTCAAAGCGAGAAGAGCAAATCATGATTCAAATCTTCAATCCTTCATGAGAAACTGGGGCTCTCTGGCACCAAAGAAATACAGTTATTCAGAAGTGAAAAGAATGACAAAATCATTTTCAAACAAATTGGGCGAAGGAGGGTATGGTATTGTATACAAAGCAAGCCTACCGGATGGTCGTCCTGTCGCAGTTAAAGTAATAAGGAATCTAAAGGAAGTGGAGGAGAATTTATAAATGAAGTTGCAAGTATCAGCAGAACCTCCCATATCAACATAGTCACTCTCCTGGGATTTTGTTATGAAAGGAACAAGAGTGTTAATCTATGATACCTGTCAAACGGTTCCTTGGATAATTTCATCTATCAAAGAGGATCTCCAAATGCTTTCTGTACTTGCAGTGGAAGGTATTGTACCGGGTGCTATTGGCATGCTCGTGGGCTTGAGTACTTGCATCGGGGTAACACGAGAATTTTGCACCTTGATATCAAACCCCAAACATTCTCTTGGATGAAGAATTTTCCCCAAAAATATCTGATTTTGGATTGGCTAAATTATGTCAAAAGAAGAGAGTACTGTATCAATACTAGGCACAAGAGGAACAATAGGGTTCATTGCACCAGAAATATCCAGTAGAGCATTTGGTGGTGTTTCTCACAAAGCAGATGTTTATAGCTATGGCATGTTGGTCCTTGAAATGGTCGGAGGAAGGAAGAACTATGACAGTGGAGGATCACAAACCCGTGAGCTGTATTTTCCAGATTGGATTTATAAGGATCTTGAACATGGTAAGCATCCAGCTAGTTCTTTAGTAATCACAAGAGGAAGATGATGAGGTGGTAACGAAGATGACTTTAGTGAGTCTATGGTGTGTTCAAACAAATCCATCAGATAGACCAGCTATGAGTAAAGTGGTAGAAATGTTAGGAGGACCCCTTCAATCCTTAACAGTTCCTCCAAAGCCAACCCTTGAATATCCCACAAAATCACCTGTTATACAATTGTCAAATGGATCATCCGAAGAAATGATTCAAACAAATTGAATAAGCAGATAGCGCATATACCCTACGAACTGCTGAGGACAATTCAACTTTGAATTGTATTGGTAGAATTCATAGATAATTTCCATCAACTGCTTCCCTTTCTATTTGTTCATAAATATAAGCAGCATTGTCTAAATGATTTCCAACTGTTCTATTTTTCCTTTTGAAAATTTTTGCAGCTAACTCGCTAATATATACTTAGTCAATTAATTATTGAAGTTGCATTTTCTATGTTCTGTCCTTTACTCATGAGTCCTATATCTGCTTTCGTATGTAGGATGCCTTCAAATATAAACCCTTTTTCTAAAGACACTGCATCCTTATTATATTAGAGTATCTAGTTAGAGTAACAAAAGAAGTACATGTACAAGTATTTATTGAATTTAGATACTTTATATCAAATCTAGACGCTTTAAATACAATCATGACATTCAGGCTTAGCATGGATGCTGAGAATTGTCGTACAAATATGAGGGCTATTGATCCTCGTGTAAATGTTTGACCCCTAACTCTTGGATCAGTCACCTACAATATTTAATAATAATATTTTCTGTGTAATAAATAAAATATTTTAAATCAGAATTCCAAGTCTTTATGATGTAATATGCAGACTAATTTTAAAAAAAATTATTTAGTGATTTAACAATAGATGCGGTTAGATATTTCGATTAGTAATTTTTCCTCAAAAAATTCTGTTGCTTAGACTTACACTCTGGCTAGATTTTTCATCTCTTAATAGTATATTTGAGCAGTGGATTCTATCACAGTTGATTCCAGATATCGAATTTTTCCTCTTTGTAGGACTCAAACAGTGATTAATTCAAGATACTCACTCGCAAAAATATGCTATACACTAATGCTTGGGAGAAATTTTCCTATTTCTTGTCCCCCAGAATTTGCAGACAAATTAAGAGCAAACCAGTGGGATGTGTATATTTGTATATTAATTTTCTTTATGCCTCTGCTCAACTTCCTTTCTCTGCTGGAGATCTGCCTGCAAAATTCAAGTTGAAGTCAAGTTTTCTTGTCAAACAGAAGGAACAACTAAACATATTTATGATTTATTAATTTTGTTAACATGATCTAATTTCAAGCAAAAACAAAACCTTGTATTTACCAGTTTGAGCTTCAAATCTGCGATTCTCTGCTGTCTTTGATGTGCAAAAAACTTCAATGACTGAGAATAATAAGTAAATCAGACCCACAGGGAGAAGTGAATACAAGCAGAAGCAAATACATAGAAAGAAATGTTTACAGTTGTCTCTAGAAACTAGGAGAATGCCAGAAGCACAAGGGAAAAAATCACTTACTCCAATTCTCTGCATTTCAATAGATCTACGCAATGCTTCTCTTTTCGTTAGAAGATTTTTTGTCCCCTTTTCTGAAGGCCGTCTATAGTTTTTTCCACGGTAAATAATTATTGCATGGCCTTCTTTTAATTTATCAACAGAAACTAGAACCCCACCACTTTCTGCCTCGAGAGATGTTGCTGTGTTGATGACCTGCCCAAACACTCTCTGCATTGTAATGATCTTTACTACTTCTCTGTGCTTCCAGTGCTGATGTATGCCCTCCAATACACCATCAAAGATCCCACGCCTGCCTGCAGTCACCGTTTAATAGAATTTCTAAGGGCCAGAAAAAATAAAAACGAAGATATTTTCCAACAATAAAAGACTTCATGGAGAAGCTGTAACAAAACTGCATCAGTAACTGTACTTTGCAATTGTAGCCACATCAGGATATGCCCCTTTGGATGTTTCAATCGAGGGCTGCTGGCTCACAAGCAAGTGAAATAATATATATTTGTCTTTATTTGTCTTCATATAACCCATTTGACAAAAAGCAGACTTTGATATATATAATCGCTACTCTGGATTAGATTGGGAAAAAAAAAAAAAAAAAAAAACAGCAGAGAGGGGAAGAGCAGCCTATAAAGGAAACAAAATGTGAGAAGTACAATTTATTTACCAAGCACTAAGCAACTGCGCATCTTCAGTCCTATCTTCTGGAAACATTGTCTCTCTTCCTCTGTCATTATTTCCAGGTCTGAGTCCTTCTCAGAAGGTGTAAAAGCAGCATTTAACTTTGATAATTCCTTTGTTGAGTTCTCTATTTTCTTATTAAGCTGCAGAGTCGACAAAGATAGTTCACAAAATATTTGTATAATTCCAACTTAAAATGAAAAAGATGATAGGTCGTGTCATACTATGAATAGTTGGCGCTTTCCCCTTTTCAATTCCCTCTCCAATCTGACTATTTCAGCTTCCAGTTGAACATTTACATCTTCATGGACGTTTTTGGCATACCAAATCGTTCTTTGGATTTTCTTGAACTCTGATAAGGTACCACTTGTACTAGTGTTCTGCTGTGGTTCATCAATTGGTGAAAAAGCCTCAACTGCTTTCAGCCGTGAAACTTCTTCGTGAAGTTGACAGCCGTTAAGCTCTTCTTCTCTCTTTTCCACCAAAGCTGTAACTCTTCTAGGAAGGAAGTCCTTGCCCCTATAAAGTATTATATAAAACTTATTACGCAGCAACAGGGTTCCTCCTGTAAGACGCTGCATTGCAGATAACAATGTTAAGAAAACTTGTTCCAACATACATGAACCAGAACCAACACATTGAACATGCATACGAGCTACGGAGGAGAATTTTACAGCTGGACAAGAAGAAATTTTAGCTTGGCTTTCAGGTACAAGATTCAAAATGAAACCATTATATGCCCAACCATGATTGGCTTTGATATTCACATTCCAGTCTCATAAATTGCCCAACAGCACGTGAGAAGGCTAATTTGCAAGTGAGGACAGCGAAAGTGTCAAGCTCTACCTTGAAGGTTGGTGAGAATAATTCATTCAATTCAATCCAAAGAGTCAATCTTTAATATACAGAAGGACAGAACGACTAAAACTTGGAATGTCTTGGTCACAGATGCAGATCACAAAAAAACTTCTATGCAACTTACCTTCAGCTCATTGGCCATTTTTTCATTGTCAGTATTAAGAACTCCGTACTTCACAGCAATTTTTGCTATAAGGCTCTTTTCCCACAACTTCAAAATTGCAGAAGCCAAGCCCTGTAGTCTTCTGTTCCTACCTTCATAAAATAGAGAAGCATTATTCATTAACCTTATTCATGCAATGATAAGCAAGAAAGGAGGTACCCCACATACACTTCTGGCTAGGCTTCGGATCAATTAATAACCAACCAATTAAAAGAACAATTTATAACCAACCAATCAAAATTTTCTTTCAATAAAAATATTGATTAGATTCACTGTTCTTTCCCCAGCAGAAGCAGTTAGATACTGTTACATGGACTCCTTCACCTTGCCATGTATAAGTAACTTAATTTCCATTAAGGTTTTCAATTTGTAACAGTATCTAATTTCCATTTAATTAAGTTTTTAACTAAGGTTTTCAATTTGTAACTGAGTTTATTCAGGTGTGAATTTGAAATGACACGAAAAGTCATAGATTTAGAACTAGAAACAAACTTAAGTAACTAATTCTTATGCAGTGAAGTGAAATGAATATATCTCAGGCCAAAAAAAAAAAGGCATGAATATATCTTTGTATTTGATCTCCATATAGCAACAAACTCAAAAATTAATCTGGCTGGATGGCTCCTGAATCTGATGCTTCTAAACACAATACATGATGATGTCCTATGCACTAAAAAATAATTTACTAACTTGGAAAAAATTAGGTTACTAAAGAATTGATCTACTTAAATTTACTTTTAAGCTTTTCAGAATGTATATACACATGATATTAACAAATTACTAGCTTATACAACAGATATCCACATATAAAACAAACCGATGCAAACACCAAAAATATGAATATGTGTAGGTGGCCGTGCCTGTGCTAATACAAAGTGACTCTATAGCCTGTGGCCTGTAACGCAATACTTCTCTAGAGAATAACATATTCTGGCCTGAAGTCTGAACAAGAAAGAGGTAGCTAACTCATGAATTTCTAATTTATAACGTCAAACAAAACCCGTGGCCTTTTCCGCAAGGTTTCTGCTGGGGGGGAAAAAACGACAATAGCTGAGGAGAATTACATTCAAATTTCGAACTAGGGTATGCTAGTATACTATGAGGCATTACTATTATTAACTATCATAGGGTTGAAACAGAATTCCATAAGAGATATGGGCAGACAACAAGTAATGCACAAAAATAAAACTACCCCAGAATAAAAAGATAAGACATTTCTTCTTTAAGCTAGGTCATACTAGTAAATGTCCCGCATAGATTGCATAAAATCGTCAAATCCAGAAAGAAAGAGAAAATGTTACATATTATCATTTCTCAGCTTAAAAAATAGGGGGGAAAAAAAGAGCCTAGAATGCAAACAAATAAAGAAATAATAAAAGTAAGCGGATAGATTACATCAAGCGGGAGAGTACCAAGAACAAAATGGACCGGCAAAGGGTGAGCAAGCCTCCTCAAGTACGTAAGTTCATTATCCGTCAGTTTTGAATTAGCATAAGGTGGAGAAAGCCTAAATGGAGGCTCAAATCCAGGAACCACTTCTGGAAGTAAGTCACCATCTACTGGGAGTGGCTTGTGCATCCACCAATCAATGAAGCGGGGTCCTAAGCCATCCAGTAACCTATCAGTTTCCCTCTCATACAAGGATCCAGTCACAGTTTGGCAATTCACATCTTCTTCGTTATGGATATCAGTTACTGCAAAGTCTCCACTACCAGCTTTCCACCTCAACATGTCATGAGCACCACTTTGATGGAAGTCAAACTCGTAAAGATTGTCCTTGGTTTCTGACTGCAACAAATTGATTCCGTGATGGTTTGCGTTTTGTCTGTGATAGTATCTTGTATAAATCTTTCCTGAAACTTTAGGAGTGATCTGATGATTTTGGCCTCGGTAAATGACAAGCGTATCTTTCTTACTCCCGACAACCAAGCCTCCAGTCTTAAACTATTCACATAGGAAATAAGGACAAACACATCGGATAAGTAAACTAGAAACAGATGTATGATCTACAAGTCAAAGGAATATATGACATGATATCGTTTCTCGCCATTAGACATCTCGGATTAGTTCAATTTTGTCTTTCACCTCTAAAACTCAGTTAAATAAATCAGGTTACTATTGTAAGATTTTAAAGACGAGGAATTACCCTGACGATTCCCATCTCCGCAGTTCATTCAAGGTACGCAGCACATATTGATCCTTAAATTCAGTTCAATATGGCAGCATGTTCACATAGAACTAAAACATATTTTAAAAACCAACTTTTGAAACGTATCGCTTCGAAAATGCAAATAGAGAACATTATTCACAAGCCTAACCTCGACAATTTCTCGAGCTCTATCCATATTCCGGCACAATGGGATATCAAATTTAACCATGGCAAGCTCACTTCTAGTCCAAATGCGTTTAATTTCATCAACAACAGCTTGAGTAACACCAGCTTTCTTAACCTTCACCCAAGTTCTCATTCTAGCAGCATCAGTTCTTAATCTCCTTAGCAATGCCTTATCAAGAGTCAAATCCGCAGTAGTCACGGCCTTCTCCTTTTTCGTCCTCCGAAACTGAATAATCTCATCTTTCTCCCATGGCATCCTACCCCGAGTTCCGAAATCGCCGTCTTTTTCGAATTGTTCTAAAGTATCCTCAATTTCAGCTTGCGCAGGACCCATCTGCGTATCAGTTGAGTAATTCTGACCCTTCTGAAGTTTTTCAATGCCTTGGACAATTTTCTTCATAGCCTTCTTCCCTCTGACGCCACTTTCCTTCGCAGTCAAAGCCTTGTCAGATTGTTCCACCTCGCTCTTATTGAATATCTTCTTGGCATTGGGCTTAGAAAGGTCAAGAACTTCATGAGGCTCAAGAAGCAGAGGACCCTTCATCCACGGAGGCGTGGGGGCTTTGATGGGAGCACCAGGATGGGACTTAGACTCAGGCGAGACAGGGGAATTCGGGTTCTCTGCCGAGGCAATTGGGAAAAGGCTGAAAGGGTGATTTTTGACGGTGTTTTTGGGAGGAGTCTGGGGAGAAAAGGATGTAGTGGTGGAAGAATATGGGAATGAGAGGGAGTAAAATGTGATGTTAGGATTACCAGATAGCTGAGGAAGAAGAGAAAGGAAGATCATGGCAGGCATGAATAAGACGTGAGCGTTCTTTGCCTGCTTCGCGCGCACAACTGAAGACGAAGATGGGACTATGGCTAATACTTCCAGTTCTTAACTTCTTATCACATTTTGCAGTTGATAATTTCGGGTTGGATCGCCTCTCTCTCTCTTTCGTGAAGCTTATTCTATCAAGGTAGGAGGGGCGAAATCATACGGGTGAAAACAGGTAAAGCCTGGTTTGTACCTATAGGCCTGAACTTAGCTTTAGTATGTTACAGGTTTATTTTTCAGTCTAAACCTGACCTGTATAAAGGCCTGACTTGACTTAAATCCTGTTAAAAAGTCTGTTTTTTAAAAAATTCAAATTACAATAATTTTTTTAGAAAAATCTAAAATAAAAAAAAGTGTACATAATAATTAATTTTTTTAGTTTTGTTTTTTATTTAAATTTAGTATCATAGGTATTGTCTTAAATCTTAATTACAATTTATAAGGATATTATTGAAAACTAATTCTAATTGTATGTTAAAATTTGGGACAAAATTATGTTTAAGTACAAAAAAAAATTAAGTCAAATACATAAAAAAAAACTATTAATTTTACAATGAATAAAGAGAGTATCATAATTTAATTAATATAATACATAAGTTAATTAATCTATCATTCTTGGAACAAACTTTCTTTCGTATTTTATTTATATTTTTAAGATTTAAAGATCATATTATTTATTGATATCTTTATTTTAAATTATATTTTTATCTTTACTTGTCAACTAAACTTCAAAATCTAAGGAAGAACTAAGCTATTAACTATATATTAAAATTAAAAAAATAAATTAAAAGTGCACATTAACAATACCATTAACTAATTTTTTTATATATTATAATTATAAATTTCTAACAGGCTCAGGCCGGTCTAACAGGCTTAACAGGCCTTTTAGAGAGCCTAAACCTGGCCTATTAACTTAAACAGGCCTTTAAACAGGCCTGAGCCTGTCTTAAAAGAAGGAATATCCTAGGAAAAAAATATACAAATATGAGAAACAAAGTGAATTGAGATTTTATATTTAGAACTAAAATAAAAATCAAATAAGGTCTTAAAAGACTAGAGGTAATATAATTTTTAATTGCTATGTTAATTTTAAATATGAAATTACAATATGCCATTTCCAAAATAACCCTGGTCTCAATCCAAAACAGCCCCAACCACCCCATCAGCCATCACCCTCCATAGAAACTATTGACGGCCACCATAGAATAACATCAGCAAATGAAATATCAAGATACAGAGTCACCCATCATAAACACAGGTAGCAGAAATGGAGGGGACACAGGTAGAAGAAATCGAAGATCGAAGAGGGAAAAGGAGAAGATAATGAAAAGCTCATAGATCGAAGAGGGAGAATACGGTGTCTGCCACCCGCCATTCACCTTTCCCTTAGAAGAAAAACACATTGAAAAGAGAGAAGAAAATGTTGACGTTCGGAAATCAAATGCAAATCGAAAAAGGAGACGACCTTGTTACCATCACAGAAAACTAGATCAAAGAGCAAAGCGCTGTCTATTGCTGCCTTTGCTATCGTCCTCATGCCATCCTCTATCATCCTTGCTTACTACCATTATTACGTCTGTTAAAGGGCAACATGAATGGGACCGGACTAGTTCCATGGGTAGGAGCGTGAAACCCAATTCCATTGTTCGATGGGTAGGAGCGTGAAACCATTCCATCGATATATGTGGATGGAAGTGGATTCCGCGAGGAATCGAATTCTTAGCTACCAACACACCAAGTATGTGGTTCTAATTCCAATCTCGCTTTCATAGCCTGGATTTACTGAATGAGGCATTGAATGAGTACGGAGAGAAAGAGTTTTTTTGGGGGGGGGGGGGAAAAGTAAATAAACTTCAATTGCTTGGGTCATTATATCGAAGACTCAATTTTCTTAGAAATAGTGCCTTCAATGCTCTGTTTGGATAGAAAAAAAAATTGGAGGAAAGAAATAGAAGGAGAAAAAATAGAAAGAAAAGAAAACTGAAAAGAAAATATTATTTTCCTTTATATTTGGGATAGACGAGAGAAAATAAAAGAAAAAAATAAACAAATATATGAATGACTAAAATATCTTTATTCTTATATCAAAATATATCATGTTATAAATTAAATTAAATATTATAATAAAAAATCATATTAGTGTTAATATCATTAAATAATTTAAAATCAAATTATTTGACAAAAATTTATTACCATGTGATTATATTGTAAAAACCAAATAATTTAGTAAAAAATATTCTTTTTAAAGGTGAAAATTAAAAAAAAAGTGGATTTTTTTTTAAAATCAAACATAATAAAATGATATAAATAAATTACGTATTATTTAAGATTATTGATAAATAGTAAAAATTTAATATAAAGGTTGAAAGAGATGAAGAAATTATATATATATTAATTTATGCGAATTTCCTGCATTGTCCACTGAATGTAAAAGAATAGAGTTCATTTGTAGCTTTTGATTTTGGCCGCAATATAATGAGATAATTTTGTTAAATTATGAAGTAGTCATAAGTAAAATTTTAAATAAAAAAAACTTGCATTAAAGGCGGAATGTGATATTACTGATTATATTTGAAGAGGGCATACAGGAAATATGAGTTTTCTTCTCATTTTCTCTCCATATATGGAAAGAAAAGTTGGGGAGAAAATAAAATAGATCCCACATCCCATTTCTCTCCTATTTTTCTTTCCTTTCACTTTTCTCCCCTCATCCAAACAGAAAAAAGCTCATTTCTTCTCCTATTTTCCTTCTTCATTTTCTTTCCTCTCCCATTTTCTCTCCATACAAACATGGGGTAAGTTTTCTCATAAGATCTACTTTTCTTGTACCAAAAAAAAAAATCTTCTCTTCTAATATTTATTTGAAATAAAAGTTTATTAGAACGATATTCACCTAAAAATAAAAGTTTATTAGAACGACACTTTTGTCTTTAATATTAAAAAATATAATATATTTGTTAAAAAAATAATTTAAACTTTAGAAACAGACAAGGGAAGGAAAGGGGTTGTCACACGGAGGGAGAAGACAAAAGCCACGCCCAAAATATTCCACATAAGTCAGTCCAGCAAGCAATTATCAAGCAACTTGCAGCTCATTCGTCAAGCTCGTGCAGGGGTTGGCCACATGCTTTTGTTTTGTTTTTGTTTTGAGGGGGGGGAATAAGAACTTACGAAGTCGAGGTTTGAAATAAGTGATGTTCATTACCTGTGGTCCTATCACGTGCAACCATGGGGATGACAGAATATTCTCTTTTCTTTCTTGCACGAGCATTAATTATTTCACGGTCTTCGGCATAAACCACTTAAACCCCCATTTGAAAGTGTACCTCAACTAAATGTAGAGAGACATGGAAAGTAAATAGTACGCCCCATTTGCGATAATAGAAGAAGGACCTACCATTCTCTATTTCTTTCTAAGCTTTAGTGTACTTAAGGGGGTTGCCTCAGATACTGAGGGAAAACCTGAAAATGAAACTCCAGTGATATTCATTTACACAGTATCAAATAAATCTGAGACCGTGAATCCAAACACACACTTGATTTTGCCTTTCTAATCCCTATGGTCACCCTGTAATGGATGCTTCAAAAAGCAGAAATATAGTGAACAAAAAGAACATCCTTATGCTTCAAAAGAGAAGAACAAGATTCCAAGAATACAACAGAAATACCTAAGAAGGAGAAATTTCTACGTCGACCCATTCTAAAAAATATTGACAGACCAAAGAAATGATTGGTGAACATTCAAGCATTAGAAAACATTGAAATGCTTGTTATGTTCATTCAGGATTAATTTGTACCAAACTTATTGTGAGCTGAATCTACCTAAGGATTTCTCCCACTATAGACTAATGCAGCAGTTAGGCGATTGATGACAGTCAAAATCATCACATCACCTTACCTCCATCATCCATGGGGTCTCGTAGAGTTCCAAACATCCAATCCATCCAAATGGTGAAATGGCCGTAGTTATGACGATACGTAGTATGATGAATGGTGTGGTATCCAGCACCCATAACAGGCCACAAGTTGGCATGAATGCAGTCATGTATATTCGCAGTCCAAATGGCCTCAATGAATATAGCCGCTAAGTGTGTAGTTAAATGAACTGGAATGATGAACAAAGCAAGGCTATGTGGCAATGCCTGAAGGATCCCATCAAGAGGGTGAAAAGCCAAACCTGAAATTCAGGGAACAAAATAATCAGTCAGCCCTCCCTCTTGTGAAATCATATGGACCTAGCAGACTAAACTGAATAATGTTAGTGAAAATTTAGCTGACACATGTTTGGGTTGTGTGCGGCTCAAAATATACTTGTGTGGGTGAGTTAACGTTTAGAAGAGAAGGAAGAAGATTCTGAGCTAAAGAACGTTTAAGAGAAAGAGTACACCCAAAATTTTCAAATGGATATGTGTGTGTAACAAGACAATAATTTGCTTCACCATATTCCAGCTAATTTGAAGTTGAACTAGAAAACAAAAACCGGAGTCTAGCAACAACATAGAAGGAACTTCCATATCTTCCCACTACCTGCCCAAAACGTGAAGTAATAAGTTGAAAACATCATGTTCTTACCAGCAAATGGGGAAAGAGTGTTCTGCTTGTTGTAGATGTGATGAGTAGCATGGAGATACTTATAAAGCGGTTTTATGTCATGCAACTCTCTATGCACCCAATAAATGCCAAACTCCACGAAAATTTGGTAAATGGCTAAATATGCAAGGAAGGCAGGCCAGCTGATATTATTTAATCTTGGAAAACACTTTGTCCAGCCAATTTCTGCCAAGTACTCAGAAATAGTAGGAAGCACACAGTACCAAGGCATTGCTTTCATCGCAACAGATATTTGCAAGAGCATGGATTTACGAGAGGGAATGGCATCTGCAATAAAATGGCTTTCCATATATTAGATCCTGAAATTTTAAAATAAATAGACAACCATACACTCAAACAAACACAAAAACAGTGCCTAGAAATGGCATGGTTGGTTAAGATTTGATATAAGCAGACAATGCAAACTTAAAGGAATCTAGAGCCAACCGAGTACAGGTGAAAAGTATTTTTAAGTTATTTTCCATCATTGTTGCAAGAGATTTCTTCATCCTTCCACTGGTAAGCATGCAGAAAAGTTAATTTGTTTTACATCAGAAATACAGACATATTGATGTCGCTTATCTGATTAAGAATGATGAAACGTAACTATGTGAATGTGTCCAAGTGATAGTAGAGGATAATCTATGTTTCAACTAGCCACCTACCCACAATGGGCAAAGTGCCAACCAACTTGAAACTGCCCTTTTATGGCCAAATTACTGTTACAGAGTAGTCTAATGAAATCCTCTTGTGAAACTTGATAATCTATCATAGCAGAAGCTCAACAAATAGTATATCTCCTTCACAGGGACATGCATGATGATTGGTTCAATGATTTTGCCCTGAGCAGGAACAGATTTACATTAACAATTGCTTGAAGCTGTACAGAAAATGATTAAAACAAAAATAAATCCCTGTATCTTTATCACCAGTTATTGAAAAACTTGCCACGTATAAATAGGATAGGCATATCAATGATAACTTAATGGCGGTTGAAAGATGTCAGTAATCCCACTAATTAAAACCTTACGCGCATATTTAAAAGGGAAAATCCAGGAACTAGTCCCTGTGTAGCCTTATATTGCCAAATTCCATAGAAGAGACCATTTACACCGACCAGAGAAGAGAAACCTCACAAAACCAAACTATTGTTGTAATCTAATGGCATACAAACAGAGAACCATAACTCAATCATACTTTAACGAGCAACCAAGAGCAGAAAGAAAAGGCAAGAATACAGATCCAGGATATTGACCAAAAGATATTAGTGCCATAAATTTCAAAAGGAAATAGACAGATACGAAAACGAAATAAACTACTCTAAGTAAAAGAAAAGGTGAAATTTATGGTAGATAGCATCAGAGCCAGATAAGAGCAGAACAAGAAAAACCACATAAAATTAGCCCACAAGAAACCAACACCTCATTGAACTTGAGATTTTCAGCCTAGAAGGGCAGAACTAAATAAAAAGAAACGACAAAGAAAAAGCTCATAACGCCGTATAATGACAGAAGGATTCAGATTAAGAACTAACAAACAAACTCATCACAACTATGGCACCTTCGCCGCAAAACAACAGAAATAGAAGAAGAAGATGATGATGAGGAATGTCAAGGCAGACATTGACGAGAAGAGAAAGCTGGAATAAACCCGAAAAAAATGAAATACCTGTAGGAACATAAACATTGCGCTTCAAGTAATAGATGTAGAAGCACCAGAAGAAGCCAGAGAGGAGGTAAACGAGGACTCCCCCAATGTAGTTGCGAAGCCATGTCTGGAAGAAGCGAGGGAGTGAGATCCACATGCAATCAGGCAAGAGAGAGCCAAGGAGGAAGCGGTTGTAGAAGTCTGCATCGTCGACGAAGAGTTGACGATAGTCGCTTGAGCCGTCCAGGGGAGGCGCCATTAAGCTTAGTAGCATAGAGGATGAATCAATGAATCAGATGGTGAAGCGGTGAGTTGTGAAATACCCAAAAATAATACACGTCGCTTTTGTGGGCGACCGTACCAGATCTTAGATTTCTTAGATTCTTTTCAGGAAAATTTTAAGAAGTTCTCAAAACTTTATAAAACTTCACTACAGGGCTAAAAAGACAAACTGATATTAATTCTATTAAAAAAATAATGCTATTACTTCTAATAATATTTATTATAGAGTGACATGTAAATGAACTAATACCAGCTGTAAATAAAAGTATGTATGTTACAAATTGTTTAATTTCACTTGCAAATGAGTTCTCTCACACTTGTTCACTCACAGACACCTTCAGGTGAAGAAGGTAACATGTAAATAGACTAATTTTAGTTGTAAATAAATATATATTTGTTCCAATTTATCTAGTCCCACTTACAAATAGACTCTCTCATACTTGTTCACTCACGGACACCTTCTTCAAGTAGTAAAGGGACTAATTCCAGTTGTAAATATATATATATGTTGTAAATTGTCTAGTCCCACTTACAAATGAACTCTCCTACTTTTATTATGAGGGGCAATAACGTCATTTTTTTGTGGAATTAATATCTTAGTCCTGCAGTGAAGTTTCAAAAAATTTTGAGAGCTTTCTAAAATTAATTCTGTACTGCGGTTCTCATACGAAATTTCCCCTTCTTTTTATTTTTGTTAAAGTTGGTGAACTTTTTTTTATTTTTTATTACCTAAAGTAATATTTGATCCTCTTCATGATCCAAAATAAAAAAATATTTGTCCTCTAAATTTGAATTTTTTTATTTTCTTAAATTTATAAAGTATAGTTTTACTCCTTTAATTTTAATACTGTTAATCTTATAAAAGAAAATGTTGACTTAAGAAATTTAAAATGGTAGACTTTGCAATTAAGTATTAATAAAGCATACTTAAATTTTAATCATTTCACTTGGCCAAAAAACACGTTGGAAAAAAAGTCATTTAACAGTTAAAATAATTTTAAAATATATTGAGTTTATTTTAATTTTAAAATACAAAATTTTATATCGAAATAATCAAATTTAAGTATGTTTCTGTCACTATTTAATTATAAATTCACCATTTAAACTGGTTAAATAATTATTTCCTGTAAATATAATCAGCAGTGTTTAAATTAAGAAACTGAAAATACATTTTATAAACTTAAGAAACTAATACAATTTTTTATACAAGAGAACCAAACATATAGGTTTACTTTTTTTCGTGAAATTCCTTTTTTATTTTTTAAATACTACTCTTTTCTTTTTAATGCAATAATATTTTTTCATACTAAGTTATTTTTTTATAAACTATACCAAGTGATTTTAATAAAATTTTATGATTTTCTTTAAACAAATTCGATTGATTGCGCATATTTAAAAGGTTTTTCTTAATAAAAGTAATTTCAATATAAATAATTAAAGGATATTTTATAATAAAAATTACGCACGAGAATATTTGATTGGAGGAAAAATAACTCATATTTCATATAAATTATTAATTTTACTACTTTTTTTTAATTTTTGTAAAGTATATAATTTTCAAATTTAGGGCGGCAAGAAATACCAACTAATCCAATGGTGTCAAACATGAGTGTAAATTTTCTCACCGTTGCAAATTTTTCCACCTAAAGCTTTCAATTTTTACCTGAATTTTCCAAATTGCAACTCATATTGGAGTATTTATTTAAAGAGGCCCAGCGGGGAATAACTTGAATTTTAATTGAAAACCCAAAATAGATGAAAAAAGAATATCAGCATTTTTTAAAAATTAAATTTTATTTAAAAATAATTTTTTCACTTGACATTTATGATGTCAGATTAGTATTATTTTAAAGCGGTAAATTCAAACATCAATATCAATAGTACATCAAAAAGATTGAGTAGTGGCGAAATAAAATACAAAAAGGTTGAGTAAAAAATTTTAAAAAGTATGAATGATAATTTATATTTCTTGTAATTCTGGGTAATAATAAAATAATGTTTCATTTTGAATAATTTTTAGTAACTTAATTGTTCGAAATAGTTAGATATAATAAAAATTACTTTTCATATTCATAAAAAAAATTAAATGATCATTTAAACAATAAAAATTTGCTTAAAATAAAATAAATATTTTACCTTGTCATTGTTAACCTCCAATATTTAACCCACCTAAATTTTTTGTCAAAGATAATGATTCGGAGTTTAAATTAAAACAAAAAAGCAACTTCAATTCATTACTAACTTTGGATTTTTTTTTAAAATTAAATTTTCTCTTAAAAATACAATTTCATCAATTCTAGCAAAAAGTTCTTGATTTAGAGCTAACCCCCCCGGGGGGGAATTGAGATTGTCATCAATAGTTAATTTAATCACTGAAAATGTGACATATATACATATATATATTACTATCTCAGGTCTTTAATATAAGACTTTATTTGACTTTTATTTTAGTCATAAATATAATACCCCCAATCTATTTTGTCTTTCATATTTTTGCATTTTTTGTCAAAATAATTCTTCTAACAATAGTAATTATAGCCAATACACTTAATTAGCAAAGATATTTTAGGAAAGAAAACACATATTTATTACAAATAACTAACTTAACTTCTTTCCTTAATTTTCTCAAATTAGTCAACTAGTTCTTATGATTAGAGTCCGAAGCAATATAAAAAATGTGAATTCAATTTCTTTTTAAAATAATCCTATTTAAGACATGAAGGGGCAATTAATTTAAACATACCACCCAGTATAAATTCAGACCTTAATGTTTTATATTAAGAATTACTAGTCCTTAACTAGACTTGACGTTGTTAATTAGTGTGAATTCAATATTCGTGTAAATAGAGCCAACCTTGACAATAAATAATTAGTAGCTTTGAAATTATTTGTGGTATTATGTTGGTATATTATACAAATTGATAATTATATTAGGCCAACAAAAAGACTCTTTGGCAGATTAAATTAATCCATCGAAAACGAGGATAATGGCTTTTCCAGCCTAATATTAACAAGTAGTAATTATTTTTTAATTGCATAACTAGATTTCGACCCGTGAGTTGATCTTGCAGTTTCCAACAGGTGGAGCAAGTGATACATACAGAGGCACACACCTTTCTTATTATAAGCCACTTGTCGGGAAATTTTTTTTTTTAATAAATCTAAATCACTTAGATACTTGATACTACCTTTAATTCTAAATATAAGATCTAGTTACAAATTTAATTTCATTTTAAATATAAGACTTCCATATATTTTGTCTCTCATATTTATCTATTTTACCCCAAGTATTCCATAATCCTTATGATAATTGCACTGTGCATATGTTAAGAAATTTTTATCAAATGTCTAATATACATAATTAATAGGAATATTTTAGAGAGGTCAATACGTATTTATTATAAACAACTAATTTAATTAATTTTTTTAATATTGCAAATTTACCATCTAGCTCTTATACTAAGAGCAAAAGATAGTAATATTTTTTTAATTTTACCATTAATTATTTTTCATTGAAAAGAGAAAAAGAGAAGATTGATGTGAAAATAATTTATAAATACAGAGAGAAATTTTTTTTTTGGTTGTTGATAAAGATAAATTTGAAAAATTTTATTACTTTATTGTATTCTTTTTATACGATAATAAATTACAAATGGTTTACATTTATGCTTGTTGAAACATCAAAATTAATTTAGATTATGAATTGTAGCAATGAATAGTTTTTTTAAAAAAAAAAACTAGCAAATGCAACGCACAGCAAGAATACACTGTCAAGTTCTAGCATAAATGGATCTAAAATCAAACACAATATTATGATGAAGTAAAAAATTCTACATTGACAACACTTTCTTAATAGACAAATTAAAAAGTAATCTTACCCAGCCGTTACACTTGTGACACATTCCTAAAGATTTCTCTGTAAACAACATTTCTTGTCTTTGTATTCGTACAACTTCCACTCTTATTGATAAAAATCTTCAAACCTTCAATGGATCTAATTCTTGACAATGCAACATACAATTGACCATGAGTAAAAATTGTCTTTGTTAGAAATAAACCGACATAATTAAGTGATTGCCCCTGACTCTTGTTTATTGTCATTGCAAATGACAAGGTAATGGGAAATTGTCTTCTCTACATGCGAAATGGCCATCTACTTTCTGAAGGATTCATATCCATTCTATGCAACAGGACCTTCTCATTTGGTTTAGATCCATTCAAGGTGATAGCTTCTATCACTGTCTTTCCCAATTGTGATATACGGAGTCTTGTACCATTGCATAGCCCAGACGCTTGATCAATGTTTCTCAAAAGCATAACAGGTGCTCCAACTTTTAGAGAAAGCTTATGGGGTGGAAGACCTGAGCAATTTATTCTGTTCAGGAACCCAGTAGTGTACAAATTATCAAAGGAGTCACTATCTTCTGATGATCTACAAACTATGTCACAACTTAAGTACTCAACAGATTCACCAAGCAACAGAGAACACATATATTCATTTATTTCATTCACATACTCAATTGTTGGGACCAATATGGCCCTATCAGTGAAGTAACCATTCCTGGAGAAATTATTACGGAGATCAAAATAAGTGGACGACACAATTGCTTCAAGTGGGTTAGTGTAATTTGTGAGCAAGAATTCATGTGGTATCTCTATCTCTGCTACTCCATCATGGGGAAGTCCTAAATTTCCATCTCCAACATCAAGCAACCATTTTGAGAACTTCTTCAACGAATACGTTCCTTGATTAATTGAGGATGAGTTCAATCGCATGTTTCTTGTCAATCGGAAAACAGTGCAATGATTCCATAACAACGAAGAAGTAATACATGCATCAACAATAGTTGCCCTACTGCCTTTAGGAATGACTGGCAAGATCTGTCTAAAATCACCACCCATAACTATGCATTTCCCACCAAACGGTTCTTGACAGTGCATGATATCCTTAAACGTACGGTCCACCGCTTCAACACAATAACGTTGAACCATTGGTGCTTCATCCCAAATAATTAACTTCGTGCACTTAATTAAGTGACCTAAAGGAGAATTTTTCTTGATAGAACAAATTGAAGAATCATTAATTTGAATTGGGATTGCAAACCTTGAATGTGCAGTTCTTCCAGAAGGTAATAACGTTGCTGTTATTCCACTTGATGCAACAGTTAATACAATATCGCGTTTGGCACATAACACATATGTTAATGCGTTCCACAAAAATGTCTTCCCTGTTCCTCCATAGCCATAGACAAAGAAGAATCGACCCTTGCAATCATCAACAATCAATAAAGACATCACCCTATCAAATATTTCTTTTTGCTCAATATTTAATGACCTAATTAACTCTTCAACCTCTAAATGTAAGGATTCCCTATCATAATTCAATTCTTGTAGAATGAGCTGATTCGAAACATCAATAGTTGGAACATTAACAGGCAAAGGAAGAGAAGGAAAGTCATTAAGACTCCTTCTATTTGCTTTCAACAACTTATCAATTTCATTAAGTGCAGCATGTTGCTTATCCAATAATGGAATGTGATGACCTAAAAATGCAATATAACAGTGGACATGTAATGGAAACATTTTTCAAAATTAAATGGAAGTAAAGAATACTATTACCGTACAACATGATTAAATGAGACCAACTTACTTGGAAAATCCAAATTAGCTCGGGGGACGTAAAACAGATCTTCTGATAGCAATTCTGAAGTTTTATTCCAAACATGATCAGGACGGTTTAAGCAGCAACACAATAACATGCTAACAAACATCTTTCTAAGTGAGTTCCCTGAAGCCCATGTTGCAGCTTCCTTTATTGCACAAATACATTTCTTATCATCATCTAACAGCCTAAGTGCAAAGCATACCTCTCTAAATGTTGGGTGTATAACGCCATCAACTGTTTTTATCTCATCAAAAGATCTTGGTCCTCGAACTTTTGTTAGAAGCATCCTCAAATAGTATAATTCCCCTAAAGTAGGTGATGCATGAGTAATTCTTCCAACTACAAAACCTTTCTCTCTTCGCTTCCATTCACGTTTTGTTCAAAAATAAACATAATGATTTGGAAATTCAGAATAAGTTAGAGTTCTGGCAAAGGTATCCGTGACATTAATTTTCATCCATGCAAGAAATTGAGATTCACATACCCTTTGCTTCTCCATCAACTTAGCAACATCATCAGAATTGAAGTAAATCACATATTGTTGATTAGGAAGATGAAAACTCAACCTTTTAACTGCAGGATATCTATGATGAATATCATACCCAAATATACGCCATGAAGCTTCACATGCAGAAATGTACTTGCAATTACAATATTGCTAAATTTCATCAAAGACTTGTGCTCTATCCGCATCAAATATACCAGCAACAACCCTATCATTCCCTTTACTAATATACTTGAATAAGTATTTAATTACAGTCGATTGATTGCACTTTTAAACGTTGATGTGAGCTTGAAACATATGTAACAACAATGGATTGTAGGGGACAACATATCGATTGTCTAAAGGTACAGATTTGACCTCAATTTTTCTCCCATCATCTCTTATCATGTATGTAGGATAACCATCATCATCAATTGTTGTGTTGCTATTGAATTTCTTAGGAAAATACTTTGTGCACTTCTGATCTTTCATGCATGGTGACTCTAGATTATGTGAACCACATGGTCCATGGATCATGAACTTTTTCACCAAATCATATAACTCAGGTGTTGAAGCCTTATCAGGTATCTCAGCAGAGATTAGCCAATCAATTGTACCAGGATCTTTGATCTTATCCCTTGGATCGAGGAATAAAAGTATGTGTGCATGCGGTAGTCCCCTCTTTTGGAACTCAATGGTGTACACCTCTGGTAAAAAAAACACAAACATATATGGTTCAGAAACTAAAAGTTAATAATGAAATCAATAGTCAAGCAACCAAGTAAATATGTCAAAATTAAGAACCAACCTGCTCGAACCCTCCCAAATATTTTCTTCTCTTTGATAGCCCTCATCAAAGACTGCAGTTTCATCTTAAATACCCTTGAGAGGATATCTGGTCTATCTGAAGGATGCAACGATTCTGGTTCACATAATCTTGATACTTCCACCCAAGCAGGATTGCAAGTGAAGGTTATGAAAAGATCAGGATATCCAGCCCACCTACACAAACCCATTGCATCCTAATAATTTCCTAACAAATATCTTGCTCCTCCTGTAAATAATGACGGAAGTATGATACACTTTCCTGTGGACGATGCATCTCTCTCTCCACTTGTTAAAGCAGCAAATAAGCCTTAGTACAAATCTACTCGAAGCTCCTTTTGATGAGTTCTAATCTAAAGCAATCTTTGTGCTTTAATCATTGTGTAACCATCAACTAAAAATTGATGGAATAATCTACGAGCATGCAGCAATGACAAGACCTCATTGCACCTAATCATTATCCTATAAGTGAAGTACTTTCTCATGCTAAGCCTTTTCTTCTTCTTTGTGGCATGAAGAGTTTCCTCATGACACTCAATATCATCCCTATACCCATCTTCTCCGTAAGGAAATAATATTGGATATTGAAGTGGCAAATATGCAGTATGCAGTTCATTTATACGTTTAGGTGAGCCCGATACCTCCTTAACTATAATATCTCTCACATTATAAGACATACTATGTCTCCCACTATTAGTTTAGCAACTTCAGACGTTGAAGGCATATTATACATGCGACCATCATGTTCTCGTGTGCTAATTAGACATAATTTGACTTTTGAGCGTCCTTGCACATTAATCATTGATGATGCATAATGATATTGTTGGACAAATGGATTCACTTCATCAAGCATACTTTTTATACTCGCAACTATTTTAGGATCAAGACTTGAGTCCTTTTGATGTTTATTGCATGAAGAAAAGATACAACTTAGATCAATTATGAGGTTTTTAAACAACAATAGTGAATATCAATAGATAAACATAATACCTGATAGCAAAAATGCAATTTCCAACCTCATTTTCAGTATCATATATGTAAAGCTGGGAGTAGATAGGCCTACAAGCTTCCGGAGGTAACAAACTGCCAATATTATGGTAATTCATGCCCGACAAAACAAAACAATACAGCCTTTGCCCTTAATTCTTAGAGTGATCAATTTTCCCCCCATGGATGTAAATGAAGACATATTGTTATAGTGCCTAATATTTGCATAAAAATTCTTTGATTCTCAGCTTCCCTTCTCGAAGAATAAATTATACAATTTTGGAGGAGGAGAACGTATCAAAGGTAATTGGACTTTTCCCTTCAAACAACATAGTGAGAATGTGTTTACATTCCTCTTTTTGTCCTTCTTAACCCTTTCATTGTACCATAGATATACGCCACAAAATTTACAGGAATATATTGGATCACCTTCATCTAAATATTCTGTGAAATAATAAAACATAAATTGCTAAAGACACATCATGAATAAACATCGAAATGGAATCGAATCTTTTCATATAAGTGGCTTTTCCATTTCGATAATTAGTGAAAGCACATACTTACAACACTTGAAATATAAATGTCAAATGCATCAAGGAAATCCTCATCAGTGTTAACAATCCGAGTCCCTCTATTTTCAAATCTCCCGTCATCTAAATTATCCTCTTCACTGCCACTTGAATCAGACTCACCATAATTGAAAGAGAATTTGACATCGCTATAATCAGGTCCTACATAAGTTAGGAACTTGCTTAAATAAAAAAAATATAATTGAAACCACTCAGGTGTTCAAAGCATCTAAATTATTGTTTCCACCCAAATATTGTCATATCAAAGTTTTAAGCGTTATAACTATGGACAAGTTCCATTGAAATTACTTCATTCTCACAACCATGAAAAAACAATCTCATAGAATAATTGTACTAATAAATTGATAGGATCATCCAGGAAAGCATCAAGGCGAGAAAAGAAAATAACATTAACAATATCAATTTACAGATCACAATTCTTGGGTACTTCTGAGTTATTTGCCTCACCTATGGAAGAACTTGCAGTCTGCAGTTTATCAGCATTATTGGTGTCACTTTGGCATCCCTCTAGAATTTTGCTTACAGTGACACATCCCACAGTTACTACATCTCCGTCTCTGAGGTCCCTAACTTTGCCTCTTCTGCGTCTAGCCCTTCCCTGCAGTATTTTTTCCTCCAAATTCTGTCCCTGTTCTTTTGTTATCGGTGCAATATTGTCAATCCTATTGACATCATCTGATAAATGAGATAACAAATTGAGTTAATAAAGTTCAATATTTTAATAAATTGACAACAGGTTCAAAAAACTCCACTATCAGTAATTTGAAAAGCATAATCCTAACCTGTTATTACTTTCTTATTCAATATCTTTCCAACTGATCCAATTGGAATAGTTCCCATATTCTCGAAGGCCTTGAACTGTGCATTTTTTCGCTTCCATACATGTTCAACAAGCTTAATACATTGTTCTGGCCAAATATCAATGAAAGAATCATTACCACAACTCACAGGAGCCACTTAACTATGTAACTACTAAAAACTAAAAACTGAATGTCCAAATATCTTCATTGGTTTGGTTCGTAAACCTTTTACTTAGATCAAACGCAACGTTTGTGATATCTTCCAACACACACTTTCTTTTTCGAAAACTACGGATAACATTACCGTTGCCTTTGGTAAATACTGCATTAGGTTGTGTCTGCACAACCATCATTGAATAATTAAATAAATCATTGTAGTAATAATAATGTAAACATTCAAACTAATAGGGAAGTGATCTTTTAAACTTGACCTGCCCATTACAATCTTCCAAAATTGGCGAGTTTATCATTTTGGTGCATCCCTCTGTATCTTTCCCTACAGCATTTTACCTATAAAATAACTAATAAAGCTTAATATTGGTCAGTATAAGAAAGGGTAATAATTTCTTATGATACCTTCATCAATGCCTTCACGAAATCCTGTATCAGTACACATCTTAGTTGCTTAAGCTTTATGGACCATCGATATGTCTTCCTTTTATTTTCAGTGGAAGGAAGCAAACATAGGAAAACTCAGAGACAGCGCAAGTCGATGGGTCGTCCAAAATATACCAATGGATCTTAGCTTCTTTATTATGGGCATTACCCTTCAGTCACTAAATTGAACACAAGTCAGAATGATATGACCTTTAAGGCTATTCATGGTTATACTGAGTCAAAAGTGAAATTAGCTGGTGCAACAGTACAAAAGAATGGCTCTGCTGTCACTTTCATATGGAAAAAGAAACTCACATTACAATTGGATGTCCACAATAGATGACAAATTCCACGCCCAAAGCTCACTGACAATGAATGAATAGGCAAATAATAGTTGTGAACATATATCACCACCACCATTGAACGATCACCATGCTAAGGAATCTTAGTTGAGGAACAATATCTTCAAGTTCTTTAATCAATGTCTTTTTTTCAGTTTACTATCAAAGCGTAACGATTCTATAGATATGTGAAGAGTCATGGCTTGCTATTAAAATGTTACGGTCAGGAAGAATAACCATGCCGTATTTTTTATTAACACATGTAACCTCTTTATTCCCCAATAAAATAAGGCTATTAAACTATCCACAAATTTTTCTGCTTTATTGTTTCGATTCTATTGATATATCCTTATGGAGAAAAAGTTATTGAACTTATTAGCCTCTTTATTACTATAGGGTTGTTTAATTTCTTTCTGCCAAAGATGTCCTCACCGTCATTAACTCACCAATCCTTTAACCAATTCTATTATTACATAAGTATTAAAAGTACGTCTCTTTGTTGTCTTTATTCAAATGTTACATCATCATTAACTTTATGATACTACATAATGATAAAGATTTTATTTCTTCCAAGTCCGTCATTATCATACTACATTTTCACTTTAAACATACTAATTTTTTATTATTATTATTATCATTATTATCACTATTATTATCATTATTATCATTATTATTAATTATATAATATCCTCACCTCGATAACTCAGTTTTTGTTTTACCAATTCTGTCATCACATAAGTATTAAGAGCATGTCTCTTTGCTGTCTCTATTCAATTGACCTGTCATGGTTAAGATTATTATATTTCAAATGATGAAGATACTTTTTCTTTCAGGTTCATCATCAGGCTATTACGCATATTTGTTTAAGTTATAAAACTATTATTATTGATTATTAATAATATATTAATAATATAATTTATTATACTATAGATAACAAACAACGATTAATAGATGGCACGATTCAACACATGTAACATAAAATAAATATCACATTAAGAAACGCTAACAAACTGAGCATAACAAATGGAATTGAATTACAACAGACATAAAAGGTTTAATAAGCTAAAACTAATGCAAATGACAACATGGAATAGATCAACGTGACACAAATTCAAAGAAGTGAAATCCTACAATAACACCAACGACATCAAATAGCAGAACATTATTAGGCATCCTTCTCTTTCTTAATTATCTTCACAGTGTTCCAGTTAAGGTCCGAGGCAGATGAAGACCCTGGCCCATTGACTTTGTCAGTAGCAACACTACTATTCTTCCCACCACTCTTCCTTTTCCTAGTAACGATAGAAGGAACAGCAACATTCTGGCATAACTTAGCTAAAGTTATGTCATCTGACTTTGGAGCATCAAGAATTGGTGTTTGAGGATCTGGTTGAGATGGGGAAATTGGTTCACAGTGCTGAACTTCTGCACTTTCATCCTCAATATTGATGACATTTTCCTGAAATTGATCATGATTGAAACAAAGAAATTGAAGTTAATGATCTACTAATTAATAAATTAGTCCGGCTATAACAATTTAATTACTGCAATGGGTTATGAATATTTAATGAAAATGACCTCATTTATGAATACTTACATCAGCTACATCATCAAACTGCTCTATAAGGTTCTCACAAATTGTATACTGCAGCACACTAATACTAGAGTGAGGATACTTCTTGTTGTACTCATTGAGCTTTAACTTCAATAATACCTTGACACCAACTGGATCATCAAGCTTGTCAGGGAAATCATAGGCACGATCTTCCTGCTATACATTATAACATAACGTCCATCAAACTTTCTATTAAGTTGACATTAGGAATATAATACTGACTAATAAAGAACCAATAATGAAGTCCCAACTTCTCGAGCATCAGTTTAAGCTCAGAAGCAGTATGCTTAACTAACTAAACAGCCAACTTGTCCCAAAAAATAACAGAGGCAGACCCTATCTCGTCTACAATAGTGTAGTGGAGCTTCATCCTGATTAATGATGATATTCCTGAACAACAAACAAAAAAGTATATATTATCCTAATATGCAGCTTAACTATACATATCCTTCAATTAATGAGCCTCATAATATTAACGATACATACCTTCCTCAAAAAAACCAATCCTGCATAGATTCAGTAGAATAATTACAGGAGAGCCCATGTTTTCGAGATAAGCCATTTAAGCATTCATGGAACATTCATCAAAGAGGATGCACTCTATATCATTATCCCTGCATCATGTGATATAATTATCAAACAGAGCCTTTATGTTTGTTCAATATTAGTTATGCAAACAAATATAGTTAGAAGTTGTACTCATTGTCTACTAACACCATCCTAAGCTTTTTTTTTTATCTCATTGTCCCTTCGATATTCCTCCAAAAAACCAATATTCTTAACAAAAGCAATCACATCTGTATTAAGTTGTCAATGACAAAAACAATTAGTACTAAAACCTTATTTCACGAAAATCCAAAACATATAATATAAGCATATAATAAGTTAATAGTAGACCAATCAAACAGTCATTGAAGTTCCTTTCAGTGCTCTTCAATATTTCTTTGACAGGGAAAAAAGAGTATGGAGAGCAAGTTGGCAGGGCAGAATGTTCCTTCATGTATGTCTGAGGCGTGAATGTTATCTTGAATTTGTGGTTAGTAGCTCTGTACTGTGAAACATTGGGAGAGACAACAAAGTTGGCAAAAAAGTAAGTGGAACCCTCAATCAGTCTCTCACTAAATACATCAAGCAGTGCCCTGTTCAACACACTTGCTTGGATCTTGTTGCCTTGATAAGAAATATCAATAGATCACGTACATCATTTACACCATATTAACATATATCATATATCATATGATTACATAAATAAATATCTATACACATAAATACATTATCATGTAATATGTCATACATGGAATACAATATGGTGATATATCTAAATAGAATCACATTTTACCTCTGCGTCTACTAATATCATGGTGATACAAAAGACATCACTTGGAGCAGACTTCTGGAACACACTCCATTTCCTGAAAACATTGGCAACAACTCGCCACCGCTCAGTGTCTTGGTTGAGATCTTGGATAAGAGAAAGTGGAGGCATCGTTAAGTTAAGAATAAAAGAAAGGATGAAGAAAGGAAATGATTGAGAAAAAGAAGTCAAGGATGGGGTGACTACAACACCACACAACATCCTCTTATATAGGAAATAGAATGGAGCCAGATCAGTTAAGTACCCTTCTATGTGGGCTTAGTAATATTTTGATGAGATGGCCCACATCATAATATTTATTCATTTATTCCTTGTTATTTCATAGTTTCATTGATCCTAAAAAACTCCATACAGTATGATATGTCACTATTACCTTTCCCTCACCACTACCAAGTGAACCTGAAATGAATTTTTGAATGGATGAGTACAGTTTATCCTGAAATAATTATTATGACATAACAAATGAATATCCTTCAAGGAGATCACTAAAAGGATCAATGTTCACAATAATTTAAAATAACCATTGTTATGAACAAAATGTTAATGTTAATGTTAATAGAATAATATATGATACATTGTGCAGTACCGTAAACTATTTCCTGCATGTCGACAGAAATACGAATCTACTTAAATGTGCAAAGCATTTCACTCTATATAGTCTTGCTTGACGGGCTAAAGACACCAATAATCGGCCCAGTAAATATGATTTTAACATATAACATCACAGAGGTCCAATCCAAATATCCATAAGACATGAATCGTGGTTCATAACAAGCTGGGCTACACAAGTTCTAAAGCCGACATATAGTCATGCTTTTTTAAACCATGATGACGCCAAATAGTCCAAGTGAATCCAAGTAAATACATACAATAAACAATAAATATAATTTCCATTTTCATTGTTACTAAACATGATACAGCGCAGACCTATTATAATAATAGCAACATCTATAATTATCATAATTTAGGAAAAACCAAATGGAACCAAACACTGACAATAAATTCAGACATGACATATAAGCAAAAACAGACAAAATACCTTATACCCTACCATCAATGATGCCCAAAAAAAGAAGGATTAAAACCTATAGTCTGAACTTCCATCACACCTATAATGAACCTACAAAAACTATTAACTATTAAATATCAATTTAAAATATACATACAACTTATCAATACCATCCCATGTTAGCACACATCCAATGCATATGAAAACTAATGACCATGCATTTTAAAATATGTTTCCATCTCAACGTGTTGCTAATATCAAAGCATATTTGAGGAGGCTAGCATCTAAATCTCATTAAATGTTGTGACAAACAGACCTTCTTTTTTACCACAATGACGCCAAATAGTGGAAGTGAATGCAGGTGAATATAAACAATAAACATAATTGTCATTGTTACTAATTCATGATAGATGATAGGCCTATTATAATAATAGGAACACCTACAATTATGATCATTTAGGAAATACCAGATCGAACAAAACACTGACCATAAATTCATAGATGACATATAAGCAAACAGAGACAAAATACCATGTACTCTGTCATTAATACTACAATAAAAGTACAATCTGACCTTCCATTATAGCTATAATGAACATAGAAAAACTTTTTGCTATCAATGCCTATTAAAAACATTGACTTGACATTTAAAAATATACCTGCAGGTTAACATGTCATATCAAATATCAGTGCACATTTGCATTGGCTCGCAATTGAATCTCGATCAACGCTTCCAAGAAATAGGGCAGAATGAGACAAGTCCATACATAAATAAAAAAAGTAGTCAACATGAATAGAAAGAGGCAACTAACAAAATGACAACAGGCCCAAATTAGAACATCATTTAAACATTTACAAGAGGAAAAGTACTGCCCACATATTCCATAAAACATCACCCATCGTTTACAATAAATTCTACAGCTGACAAATAGTCCCTTTTTCTGAATTGTAATGATGTCAAATAATCCAAGTGAATACAATACTTAACACAATTGTCGTTGTTCCCATTTCATGATACAGCACAGAGCCTTTATAATAATAGCAGCGGCTACAGTTATGATAATTTAGGAAACACCTATTGGAACTAAATACTGACCATAAGTTCAGAGCTGACATACAAGTGAACAAAGACAGAATACCGTATACTACGCATTAATGATGCAACAAAAGTAACATTTGAAGGCTAACATGTTCCATCACATATCAATGCACATTGTCGCATGGTGGCATCTGAATCTCATTCAATGCCACGTCATACAGTATCAAATATTGTACAGGGAAGAAAAGCAGAAGCATTAATGACTTATTGGACCATGAGTACATTTCAATACCTGTGTTGTCAGCCTCAGCCCTATAAAGCCAAGAAAGTATCTCACTGCAAACCATCTGCTAAATAGGAAAGTGAATTTATGAACAAACAACTAAAAGCTAACTTCACCCTAAATACATAAGATAGAAACGACATATACATGCCAGCATAAAGGTGCAATTGTCTAAAAAATGCAAACCCCCATGTACACAGACAACTGACATCAAAATTTCTTATTCAGTCCTTTTTTTGAACCATTAAATGGAAAAATTGTCATGTAAATCTTATAGAGATGCTTCCTTTGCTTAAATTGACCAACAGCAATAATATTGATAAAACTACATAACAATTAAAGGAATCAATATCAGATATAAGTAGAAAACTTAATAGATGATTTAATGTAGCCTAACATTTAAAAATCTTATAGTCATCATAGGCTGTACTGGCCTACTGCCTACATTTATTAGCTCTATAAACTTATGCTAAAAGGGAAACCTTGAATAAAAGTAAAGAAGGAAACAGAAATGCATTTCAATAAAGATGCCCAGAAAAAAGATTTCACCACTTTTGGACAACGTTGACTGCCATGTTGTTACTGTTATAATTACTTTCCCTAATTGTGAAAACTTATAAAAGAACTGAAAAGGCAAAAAAAGGCACCCCATGTGAAGATAAGACAACATATGTTCAGTCAAGTCACATCAACCATTAATATAAAGCAGAAAAATCTTTGATCTAAACCATGACCTGGCCACCAAGCTCCATCGTACTTATATTCTACAACCCACAGATGATAAATTCATTTCATCATAGCAAATTAACCATCCCAGGGATGAATATCCTTTACCCATTCAATGAGGGCCACCTATATTCTCAGCTGAGAAGATGGCGCCGGAAAGGCTTTATCTTCATCCAAATCACCTGTGGACCACTTCAAGTGTCTACAGGGCCAAACCTCCTCAACTCCGGTATATCCTTACACATCACTCAAACAGGGCAGACTTGCGAAGGTTCAGTAACATGGTTTGGTCCACAATATGTTCTGTTTCGGTGCATTTATGGGATCATGAGAAATGAAGGCTTCTGTTGCCCCTCATGGGATATTAATGAATCAACATTAATCAGAAGAAACAATAGGTACTTGACATGGATAAGAATGTACAGCTAGTTTTGCTGGGCCAATTACCCTAATAATTCAAGGAAACCTCTCCTTGTATTTAACTTATGGTCTGAAACCTACATGAAGATCACTCTCGTTCATAGAAGGCACAGAAGACTCTTGGTCACAACACTCTTATCTGCATATCTGAACGTCCAAGAGAACACATCAGAAATCGAAGATAATCAGTCCCAACACAATGAGACTTCGACTTCAGTAGACCAAGCTACTATGGTCGATGCTCCAGTGGTGGACTACGAACAAATTCTCCCATCATCTTTAGAAATTGGCATTGAGCTTGGATTCGTCGCGTGTGATTAAGAACCCCAACAGTAATTAGATCTAGCAACTTCATCCTCTTAATGTGAGTTAATGCTTTTTTTCCCACTCATGTACTGAATTTAGGTGACCAACGTGTTATTTGTCTCAATGCATATTTGTGGATTTCATTTTAGTGGACTTTTTATGACATCCTAACTACATGACCAATGCAAACACAAAACACAAACCAAATCATATGCACTTAAAAATAGAGTTCCTCTGTTACCGAATTCACTTTTAAATTTATAATTATTGAGTTCAAGCTTCTTCACATCAGATTCTCCATACGTTAAACACAACATATTATTTAAGGGAATTAAGGTTAATATTTACCAAGAACAACTTACCAAAAAAATCTTTTCACACCTGTGAATGTATTTCTTTAAACAAAATTTTAATATATGCATCTTAAGTTAAATATCATTTACCTAATATCATTCACAGATTTAACTGTTGTGAGTTGTTTATTCTATCAATAATTTCCAGCACACGAATCACACCAAAATTATAAGCAAGATCAACTTGGAAAAGTATTTCTGTGAATAAATGTAGATGTTTATCCGAGACGAACACAACCTTCTAGTGGTACTAAGATCAATTGCACCGGTGCAGAAAAATGTTTCTAAACAAATTGATAGTTTACCGTGACAAAAATACCTCTTATATAACTCATAATATCACATTTCTAGATAAAGTGTCACAAACATTACTTGTACGCATATATGGCCTTCTAATACAAGAACAAAGCAGGTTATTGTCCAATAGCCTTTTTCGGATTGTAAGAAAAATCTGTAACCGAAGGCAAAAACTATTCAATTGTCTATGTAAAAAATTCAGAAAAACCAAAACAAACAGATATAAATATAACTATCATGATAAAACACCAATCTGGGAATAGAACTATAACTGTAGTCAAGATAATAAAATATCACACTGTGAATAGCCGAATGATGAGTATTAAACCACTAAGATGCATTAGCAGGTAACAAAATATTAACCCAAACTGGAAGTACTATCAACCACAACAAACTAAGTTTGTAATAATTATAACATAGTATTATGCAAGAGCCATAAGTTGCAGCCATCAAAAAATATTAAGTTATACACAACACTTGGCTGCATTTAACAAAAAGACAAAGATTCAGCAAAAAAGCTCCGTCCTCACTTCCTGAGTCTTTGGCCAGCTCTCATCCACAAAAACCCTTGTGGCATCGAAGTATGAGTGCAACATAGGACCACCTGCTTAGTAAAATCATATTATCCTATGGATGTAAAAATATAAGGCATAACCATAAACAAAAAGTCTCACATATTGAGATTCTGCATACCTCGAGAGCCATGACCCATTGCAACAACGTACTGAACCACGGCAAAAAGATTTTCATCATCCATGTGTCCCTCAAACTTGGCCAGTGCAGTCTCCACCAAACCACCGTGCAGCATCATAGTCACCTCATTATTACTGTAGAGAGAAATGAAAGAGATAGCATTACAGCTGGAAAAAAAGCATGAAAAAAAAATTGAACCAAACAAAGATCGAATGATATATGGGAATAGCCGATATGTTAGACACTCAACTAAGAATCCCTTAGCATCAAGATTGCAGCTTTAGAGTTAAGACCTTCCTATTTGGATAACCCTGTCTCAAAAATGAACTTGAATATCCCACAGACATCTAGATATATGAAATGGAAAAAAATAGTTGTTGAATATACCACCATATTTGTTGAATATAACTTAAACATAACATAGGAATCGATTACAAAAAAATAATGCATCAAACCCAGACCTATCAAACCCCAGTCTGCAGGGATACCCCACAGAACATCAGATATACACATGAAAGAAAAACAATAGGCTGGAAAGATGTCAGTGCCTTCAGTGATCAACGTCCTTGTCATAGCAACCAAATGAAATGAGTGATGAACACCCTCGCCCCCTGACTTCACAAGAAACCCAGCAACCTTGTAACAACAACCATTCAATAGTCTTCATGCATTCCTATCAATGATTTCATCGCTCAATAGCCTTAAAAGGATCCTGGTGTTCTGTACATGTATTTCGACAAGGTGGCGTTAGACAGTGGTATGAAGGAAAAGAGAAAAGAAGGAAAAAAAATGATGTGAACTTACAGGTCCGTCGAATAAAACCAGATCCATCGACTCCAGAACTTTGACAAGCCTTTTGTGACAATGAGACTTGACCACCACCTCCCGATTTATTATCCTGTCCAACTTCACACTGAGGACTCTATCTTCTGTTCCTTCAGTCAACTGAGAAATCGTGACAGCAGGACCGAATGCCATCTCAAAGACCTCAACAGGAGAAGAATATAGACAGTAAATGTGACCAGAGTTAAGTTGTCAACAACACATACATGTATATATAGAGAGGAGAACGTTCTTTAGATGGGAAGGAGAGAAACGACCAAAAGGAGGAGATGAATCTGTGAAAAGCTTCAGTAACTCGGTCTATATATTTTTAACACATTAAATGGAGAACTATAAATGCTCACCAAACATACCTGTTCAAATCGAAATCAAATCGAAACAACTCTGAAGTATGAGACAGATCAGTTAACAGGTAGATAAATCGTACCCTATTAAAATGTGTATCAGTGAACGGACACGATGCGAAGCAGTTCAATATCTCGGTGAAGGAATTATTATGACATTTATGGTACTCCATTAATGATCACCAAACATACCTGTTGAAATCCCTTTGAAATCTAAGGCGCATCAGTTCACAAGCGAAAAAGACGTCCTCCATTAAACTAAAATGTATAAACTGAATATAAGAACAGAAAGGGTCGTTAGCGGACGAATCAAGTGCAAGTTCCTTCGACAAAAGATCAGAAGAACAAATGAAAGGAGCACATAGAATGAAGCACACCATCACAGCAAACACATCATGAGGAGCAGCAACCGGGAATATCAGCGCACACACATTACGAAGATAGAGAAACTGCCCAATCGGAGAAACAGTGACTAACTACGAGCCAGTATTGGCACGCAGCCCAACATTGGAGAGAACATCGTCATCAGCTAACACAGAGCCATATATAGATAATGTCACTTTCAATGAGCTGAAAACCATCTTGTGAACAGTGAAATAGGTTAGGAGCCGATATTAAGGGGTGTTGGAGCACGGCTTCGTGGGGAATAGATTTATAGTAAACATTGATACTTAGGCACCTCAACACCCCCCACCCAATATAAGAGTGAGAGGGACCCACACACCCTTATATGCACACTCATCAACCCGCAACCTCCTCTGTGAGAGGAAGGGTAGAGTATCATGTGAGTTAGAAGTTCATGGGGAGGTATGAATGTGAATTATCAAACTTTTGGTAATCATTGTTACTAATGCAAAGATTTATCATACTAAAAAAGCAACCAAACCGTCAACTATTTGACATATAATCATGATTGTCATGGTAAGTTTGCAATGAATTGAACCAAACGGTCTATAAACTTGGATAATATATGAGTTTATTTGTGAATTAAATTTTAATTAATAGGAAAGAAAGATTGGACACATAGATAGAATTATTGTAGCCCGAATCATACCAAATTCTTCATATAAGCACATTTATATTAGGATGAATTATGTTGGACGACCGGGATATAAAAATATTTAGCTTGAGATCCCTTTCGACTTGGAGTACAGAGAATCTTGATCTCTTCCAGTTCGAGCAATAATTGTTGTTTCCTTTATTTTTCTTCTTTCCTTCCCTTTTGCCTCGTGCATCCTACGGGGTTCTATCTAGTTAATTTGAATTTTGTGAATTTATAATTTTTATTTAATTATTACTTATTTAAATAAGGGGAAAAAGGAAAACAGCGAACTTTAAGACGACGTCGTTCCATAAGTTTGTTTTTCCATTTCCGCCCGATATTTGCTGTTATGTGTCGGCGATGAACTTTTCCGACGGAGTCGGGGACGGTGGGAAAACTCGGCTATGGAAAAGGAAGAAGAGGATCGGAGAAGAGAAGCAGCAATCGCATCAACGCCTTGTCTACGGCCCAATTTCGCAGCCAGAGGACTCACTTCCGAACAGCTTTTAAGATTCCGAGTACTCTAGTCTCTTTCTCATGACTCTTTTCTTTTTCTTTTTTTTTTAATTAATAATTAGGCGCGATGTTTCTGTGATCTGGCTAGTTTCGTCTAGTACGTCTGCCTTTCAGAATTTCCATCATTTGAAAATTTGGAGAATTTTATGCATCTTGCTGCTGGGGATAATGGCGACAAAGAAAGGAAAGAATATTTCCATATTTGCAGGAAAAAAATTACTTTCATGCTGATGTTTATATTGAAATTGAGTGCGACATGTATCCATTTCATTGCAATGATCTGTTAGAGGCGTTAATAAGTTTTCGGCTTCCAATAGTTTGATGGAACTTCCAAGAGGGTTTTTGTTGTGGGCTAAAAAAGCATATGCGATAGACCCTTAGTTTGCTGCAAGAGAAATATTAGCTGTACTCCTGAACTGAAAGGTACAAAATTTGTGGCAGGATAAATTATCCTACATGATAACAAGGAAAACAAGGAACTGAGGAAGAAAAGAACAGAAAAAGGCAACAATAGCTTAGGCATTATGCAAGGTTAGTCATTCTCTTTGCATACGGATAAGAGAGATTTCCCTTAAAACCTGTCAAAGTTAGGCCGTAGAAACCATCCTAACCAACAAATGTTAGGGTAGATAGATGTCCTTTGAGAGTTCAGCTTCTTTTCCAGCCAAATAAACCAGGAAACTCTTCTCTGTTGTATCTAGTCTGAACGCATTTCCTTGAACATTTTCTTTTTCTTGCCAAAACCTTATAATCATATGAGGAGAAACTGCTCCCTAGTGTTGAGGCAAAGTCCATGCCACCCAACAAGTCTTAACAGGCTGTTCCACGGAATAATTCTTTGTTCCTTCATAATTCTCTTGTATAAAAGGCCTAGACAAAAACAATTTGAGTTCACTGGTTGACATGGAGGGTGGAAATGTCTGTTTCTTGCTTCTGTCTCCGCTAAGTAGCTGTTGCTGTTGTATAGCTAGATTCGTGTTATTGACTTAAAAACTATAATGTTGAATGTCTGAGTGCAACATGCAAATTTTGATTAGGAATCTGGGTATTCACTGCTGGGAAGATTTAGTCGGTGCTTGAAGATTATTTTCTTTGTCATTTTTTTTGGGGCTTAATGTAAATCAATTCTACCCCTATATTTATGTAGTTACTTACATGTTTATTACTATCCTCACTGATAGTGTCTGAAAATTTAAATGTCATAGGAACTGCACAGGAGGCGCTTACAGATAAAATCAAAGTCAAAGAATAATGCAAAAGCCAAAGGTTATTCTGGTTATTTTATAGTTGAGGTTATTATTATTACTTTTTAAATATTATTTAACTTCTAATATTCATCTGAAATTTCGTGTCTTGCAGGTGATGCCAAAACATCCAAAGTCAATGACTTCAGCATCCAAGACTCTGAAGTTTCAAATGTTGATAGCAAGGAGCCGAGTCTTTTGAATTGTGAAGTCTATGATAACAAAAAGGAATCCTCCATAGAGCAGGATAATGTATCTATGAATTACACATCAAAGAAGCGACAGAAATTGCATTGGGGGTGGGTATTACTTGACCTGGTTGATTTCCCCTTTTTATCAATTAGCACTCATTTCTTGATGATTAGAATAAAATATGCTTGTTCTAGCATTACAATTCATGTTCTTGATGCACGTAAAAGGTGCCTATTAAGTTTCCAAAGAAAAACTAATGGTAATTGGTATGGACAACTTTCCAGACACGTCCTAATTGAAAGGAAACATATGGCGGATAAGAGTCTGCTGAAATACATTAAATGTGTCTGGCCATGTGTCATTAACGCTTTGACATGCTGTGCGTGTTTCATAACTCTTCATGTGCTCTCTGAAATTGTGGGACATGTTATCTCATATAGTCTGGCGTTTGCCCTTCTGTGTCCAATGCACCGGCGGTTTTAGGGCTTTTTTATTTAGGAACTAAAATATTCAGTGAGAAGATGAAACTTGTAAGGACGACAATCGTACCTTTGAGAAAGTTATACATCACAAATTTTAACTGGATTGTATAGTTAAATTGTTTAAGTATAATTGTCTCCTACAGTTTTCATCTACCGCACTGAATTTTTTAATCACTTAAAAAACCTTCTAAAACGGTTGTTGCATTGGACGTCTTACTGCCCTACTATTATGTGCCATGTCAAGTACAATTCGTTTCTCTAACTCCATGCAATGCATAGGACCCTTACCAATTTCTCATAATTTATCTGTTTGATTTGTCTGGCTTGGATTTTGTATACTCCATGTGATCTGTTCACAATAATTGTCGTTGTCACATTTGTAGGCTTGATACTAAGGAGAGATGGGAAAGGAAATCCAACATGTAATATGTAGACATATCACCATGGAACTGGACTGAGGAATCCTTGAAGTTAGAGCTTTGATGGAAGCCATGGAGCTTATAGAAGTGATGGTGTTGCATATGCAATGCATATGAAGGAAACAGTTGTCCATGTTCTTGGATTTATGGTATCCTACCATACTGTAATTGTCCATGTTCTTGTACCCTTTTTTGGTATTTATAATGTGTATAAGACGGAAGATTTTGAATTGGATATTCGTCAGAAAGGACTTGGATCACCATGGGGAGATACTAACTGCCCCTATGTGAAAGTTTTTCTTGACTTCACGTTGACACAAAAATACCAGCGAGGATTTATGAGGCAAAAAATGATCACTATCTAAGAGTTGATCAGCTGATTCAAGTGCCTCATGAACTTGAGTTGATGAAAATCTGCTTATCTGCATATTACTAATCTCAAGCTTTAGTAGCGTGCTGTACTAACAATAATAGAACAGCTAATGTATTAATGATAATTAGATCGCGTAAAAAAATTGAATATTTGTGAAACAAAAGCGTAATTTTAACTTTTTAAATAGAAGTTACTTTAAAGGAGGTATATCTATTTAGAATCTTCTAACATTTGAATCTAAATTAATTAAGTACCAAATACGCATGAATGTGGAGAAGAGAAACATAGGCTTAGATGACATGAGAAGAGTATCTCAAATCCTCTCAATGTCGCAGGAGAGATATCTAGAATTTATTGTCCTTCTCTAATTTAGCCTTCACTCATAATCTAGTTAATTCACATTTGGCTCCTAGCTATTTTCTGCATCTGAACCCAATCATTAATTCTAATGGTTGGGTCATAATATTACATACAGCCAAAAGCAAGAAGTGTCTTCTTCTGTGACATTATTGGGTGTGTTTTCAAGGTCAGCCTCTCCAATATTTTCAATGGGCTTGAGGAGAGAGGTGATCATGTTAGAAGTGTCTTCGTTTCATTCTTTCTTGAATCATTGAATCCTCACTATTTTCTCTTGGAACCACATTACTACAACTCTTGGTGTCAATTAAACAATTTGATCAAGTGGCTAATAGAAGGATAGGCACAGGAAATGTTTTTTTGGAAGACATTTCTGCCTTTCTCCCTTTGTTTATTACTACCTCCAGTCCTAATTATAAAACCCAGTTGACTTATTTGAGGAGATTAAGGAAGTAAGTTAAGATAGTTATTTGTAATAAATAAGTGTTGTCATTCCTAAAATATCCTTGCTAATTAAATGTATTGGTTAGAACTATCATTATTAGAAGGATTATCTTGAAAAAAAATATATAAATATGAGAGATAAAATGGATTGGGGTCTTATAATTAGGACCAAATAAAAAGTCAACGGAATCTTATATTAAGAAGCGGAGGTAGTATTTTTAATGTAGTTGTAGTTAATTCTCCCTCATTTGTAATTACTGACAGCGTGTTGGGATTGCCATTTCGACGAGGAAACGTGTCTGGGACCCCGTGAAACACAAGTTTGAGACTTGTTTCCAGACTGAAGGTTGTTTGGGTGGGATTTTAACTTTCTCCGTGTCTAACGCAGAGAGAGAAACAATGAAAATGAAGAGAATAATAAGAGTATATAAGTGAGTCTTATCTTAATCTAATAATATGATTTTTTTTCCGGTAATAATTTAATTATTTTTCATTTATTATGTTTCTTAAATTTATCAAATTATATACATGTGATATGCTGTGTTAAATCCCCAATATAAGACCCAGTGGATTTGAAGAAATTATAGAAGCTAAATAAATTATTTGATTATATCATATCTTACATGATCTCTCTAAAATATTTATATATATTACTAGATTACAAATAAATTTATAAATCAAGCAAATTAGTTTGGAGAATGTGGTACCATTTTCAATCATTTTATATCTGAACTTGTTTTTTTATTACTTATCCAAATAAGTTTTAATTTATTAACTGACTTTTATAAAAATTAATCCAAATATAAATCATATTACACTAATTAACTTCTACTTTAACCCACGTTTACAAAAATCAGATGAAATAAAAGTCAGTTTTGTCATCACTTATTTAAACACACCTTAATTTCTTTTCAATGTTTCCTTTGACATTACCTTATGATGTACTTGATCTTTTGTTTTTAATGTCATTTGGCCTTTTCAATGTTTCCTTTGACATTACCCTAAACCAAATGCTATATGATGGGAATTATTTTTCAAAATGCCAATTGTTCACTAGAGGAACAATTTTAAACTTATGCAGAACTCGTTCACTCAAAGAACTGTTTTTTGAGTGTGACGTCGAAAAAGTGAAATTGTTCATGAGGTGAACGATTTCAATTTTTTTACTTTAGTGGTCTCTTCTCTCATATACAATTTATTTGTTAACTCTTGCATGCATAATTTTTCAGCCAAGGCAAATTACTCATTTATCCCTATTTGAAATTCCTTTCTAAAAAAATTAAAAAGGGGTTGATTCTATTAAATATAACATGTTTACCGGTGACCTGTATGGTTGGAATTAGTGGTCTCTTAAAACATGTTTACCGGTGCAACTGATCCCTATTTGAATTAACATGTTTCGTTGGTTTAAATTCTTATTGCATGACTGCATTATCATAGTGATAAGAACCACAAAAAAAAAAAAAAGAGTACATCAGTGCCAAACCAACTCATTAATTTCTCAAAAATAATATTAAAGCTGATTGATAAGAAACAGACTTATTAAAGAAAAAATATCAGATTTTTATAATCGAAAATTTGTTATTCTTATTTTTAAGCCCAATTGTAATATCTCTAATAACGATTTTTTTTAACATTTATAAAGTTCAAACCATTAATCTTGCTTAATTAAGTATTTTCCACTTAATTCTACCTGGCAAAAGAATCCGTAGTTAGTATCATTATTGCTAGTATCAATTTTTAACTTTCTTAACGTGAAAAAAAGGAAAATTCCCAAAAAAAAGGGACTTATCAAAAAAATTCTAAAAGAAATTGGTGGTTGAATTTCTAAAACTTCAAAATTTCACTTGAATTTACAAAATTATAAATAAGTTATAATAACTAAATTGAAATTTTAAAATGTTAATAAATTTACAATGTTGCTCTTAATTTTTTTTTTTAACAAAAACCTCAAGTACCATCATCAGTCACCCCAATATTCACTTATTCAATTAAATTAAAACATAGAGTAAATTAGTAATATTAATTTAAAAACATGTCATATAACGTGAATCGAGCTGTGAGACTCATAAAAAGAGTTATTAACCACGTTATTAGTGTTAAAAAAATTTCATAAGGTTAACCATTCATTAATTTTTCCAATTTTTTTGGTCAAAGAATTTCTCTAAGTTTAAAAATATATAATATAAAATAGTTAATAATGTTAATAGAATTATGAATGACATTATATGAATTGTCAATCATATTACAAATGTTAAAAAATTTCTAGCTTAAAACCCTGAAAAACACGAGGTATCAATAATGTTACAAATATTTTAAAAAATCTCAGTTAAAAACCTAGAAAACACATGATAAATAATATTAATGGAACTGTGAATATTGTTATAAGAGTTGGTAATCAAGTTGCGAATGTTAAAAAATTCAAACAAAAAAAGCCGACGGCCGAAGCTTCAGCACCGGTTGCTAGTGATTGTGACTTTGAGATTTTTTTTAAAAATTAAAAGGTAAAATTGTAAATTCAACAAATATGTCAAAATTTCAATTTAGTCATTATAACTTGTTTAGAATTTTGTAAATTTAAATGATCTTTTAGGGTTTTGAAAATTCAATTATAATTTTTTTAAATATTTTCTAAAAAAAATTTAATTATAAAAAATCTTGAAAATAAGTGAATAGCCTAAACATGTTATTGTGAAACTTGTCATTATTTATTCTTTATTTGTCAATCAATTTAAAGTAATTAAATGCCTGCCTTAAGATCTGATTGTAATTCTCACAAAAAAAAAAAAAAAACAAATACTGCCTCTGGTTCTTAATATAAGTTCTTATTTAACTTTTGTTTTGGTCCTAATTATAACACCCCAATTCACTTTATCTCTCATATTTATTCAATTTTTTCAAAATAATCCTTCTAATAATAGTAATTCTAGCCAATAATATACTTGATTAGTAATGATATTTTAGAAAAGACAATACCTATTTATTACAAACAACTAATTTAATTCATTTTTTTAATCTTCTCAAATTAATCGATTAGCTTTTATAATTAGACCGGAGGTATTATTAATTATTATAATAATACGTAAGATATTTAAACTTTAAAGCGCCGCACCGATTTTGCCACAACAGATTTTTCTCTTCCCAGGTACTTCTGAACTCCCACGCTCCTCTGGTTCGCTTAAAGTTAATCCTTCTACCCAATTTCTCAGACTTATCATCCTACGAAATAGACCGGGAAAGCCAAGGAAGCTTCAAAAGCTGCAACTTTGCATCTTCCATTTCAGGTTAGCATCTTCCTTTTCGTTTTCGCTTCAGTCTCCGTCCTTTCGTTCTTAACACGCGGCACCCATAGGATTTGCTGAGGGTAATTTGTGGGGAATTTTGAGAATTTAAAACTAATCTCTGTTGCATAGCATATCACTATCAAATCTTACCTGCATCCACCGCTGTTGTCTCTTAATCCCTAAACTCTTCTTTCGTTGAGGTTCTGTTTCTTGAAAACAACCTGCTTATTGGAGGTAGTAAAAATTCGAGATGGCTTATTTGGCAATGTTTCATATCCGAGCAAGAGCATGTTGAAAGCTCTAAAGGATAAGCAAATCCTGAGTGAATGTGTAGGAAGCTGTTAGGCATGGAGACTTCAGAATGTCAGAGAATTCAAATTTTGGTTGTGTCGCAGTTTTAGTTATAATTTCATAGACATAAAACGGCTCATTAATTTGCATATGAACACTTGAAGTTTTTGTTCCTATTTTACTGTCGTGTCCTGACTGTCTTAGCGTCCATGCTTCCTAACATTTTCTTGACTCTCTTCTAGCGGAGCCCCAACTTTCTTCATTTCCAATCTTCCCTTTGAAGTTTGTACATTTAAAGAGGTTAAAATGAATGAAATAATAAAACTACGCCATTTTTAATTGAAGCCCATGTAAAACCATTTCCAACTAAATATAATGGAGTAAGTCGTGGATCTGAAGTATTACAAATTGCTGGCAACAATGGCAGCCTTTGGAGGATGCATGGGTTGCTGGAAATATTTTTCAGATGTATATCCTGAAAATCAAAATATGATTTGTGTTCAGGTTACCAGCTACTTGCTTCTTATTCTGCTCAATGATGGTTCAAATCAGCAAGCTGGGAATTTAGATATAAATGTAAAATAAATGAGGATCTTTTAGCTTCACAGGAGTGAGAAACTTATCCAACTGAACAATCCAATCTGTTTTATGTGATGAATCTATGAGAGATAAAAATCAATTCCAAGGTAAGCTGATGGTCAGGGAAACTCTGGGATGAAGAAGGAAGGCCATGTTGACAATCCTGAAGTTAAATTTAGGAAGTTCTGTTTCTGGTGCGGTTAGAAATTGAAAACAATGTAGCTTGGTGGAACTTACTGATTTGCTACATAGGATCTGAATAATCAAATTCTTTGTGTTTATGATCGAGCAGGGTTCAGGACAAGTTTGAAATTTTTTTTAGTAAAATAGGCCTTCAGTGAAAGAAATAAAACATTTGGGTTGAAATTAAGTTCACCTTAAACTTACGAGACATAAGTCTATACTTTTGCCCAAAACTAATCTTAGTTGTTGAAGTTTCCGGTAGGTTGGGGATTGAAAAAGGGAGCAGTAGTTGGAGATTTCTGCCCCATATGCTTCCACAAACTTTATTTTCCCTTATGTATTACTCAGTTTTCTCAGTTTGGAATGTCTCAGTGTGGTGTAATTTAGAGGAATTTGAACTATTTGATCAAGTGATTTTTTTATCATCATTTGTATTTTTCATTTTAGGGTAGGTCAATGTTGTATGCAGCATCTGCCCCAAGCTTTTGTGTAACCTATCCAGGCAAACTGCATTTTCCTCGTTACATAACAAAGCATTCAGTTGCAACAAGGTGCTCAGTTCCTTCTTCAGTGCCGGAAAACAACAATGGAGCTAAAGTGGAATATACACCATGGCTCATAGTTGGCTTGGGTAACCCTGGAAATAAATACCATGGCACTAGGCACAATGTAAGTGTTAACCAATATGTGATGCTGCTTGTTCTGTTGTACTTATATGTGTCTGTTCTTATAATTTTCTTTCTATTAGGTTGGATTTGAAATGGTTGACAGAATTTCCAAGGCAGAAGGGGTTTTGATGAACACAATTCAATCAAAAGCCTTGATTGGAATAGGTGCATTACTTACTTCCATTATGTGTGTGTGTTTATAGTTTCTTTCCTCTTTTTACCTCCCCATTTACTGATTCAGATTTCTTCTTGTGATCAGTACAGGCTCAATAGGAGAAGTACCAATTTTGTTGGCAAAGCCTCAAACATACATGAACTTTTGTGGGGAATCGGTTTGTTTTCCATCACATAATGTGTCTTATTTCTCATCATATGAAGAATATTTGTTCTGTGGCTTTTTAGGTGAATTCCTGTGCCTGACGTAATAATCTTCTTTGTGCTGTACTTGAAGGTCGGACCACTTGCTGCATACTATAAAGTACCCTTGCGCCATATTTTACTAGTATGTTTTTCTGTACCTTGCTACGCTCAAAGTAATGTTTGATAAAATAGTGACGGTTAACAAGTTTGTGGTATTTTCAATATAGGTTTATGATGAGATGAGCCTTCCAAATGGTATTTTAAGGCTCCAACCTAAAGCAGGACATGGCCATCACAATGGGTAATGTTAAATTGCCTCTAACATGTTTTATAACAATTTCTTGTCCTCTCTAATTTGTCAAAACTAAATGCTTCCTTTGTCCCTTAAAATAGGGCCCAATTTTCAGCCTTTTTTTTTGTCTCAAAATATAAGTCCCGATGGGAATTTTCAGACGTAATCAGTGCATGTTTCAAAAAATACCTCTTATGAAAAATCTAAATTACCTATCTCACCCTTGATATTTAAATATGCACTCTTTTCCCATGGCACTTACTTGAGGGTAAGAATGGAAAGAAAAGAACAAAGTTTTACGTATCTCCTAAATTTTAGTATTTCCTTGGGTTTTGTGGTTTTCAAAATTGGGACTTATATTACTGGATGAAGGAACTTTACCCTTTTGATGGTGAAGATTTGGTATGTAGTGGTTGTGGAGAAACACCGAAGATTCTAAAAGGAGGTTTTATTGCTTTCTTTACTTTGTGAGGCTCCTAGGTCTCTATCTAATAAACAAAATTTACCCTAAGCATCACGGCAAAACCATTCTGACAGTAAGTTATTTTAGATATCAGTAGCAATATATTTTTCTATACTCGCCATAAACCACCAGCAAATCATACCATGAGAGTTATGTAACCTGTGTTAGATTGTTACAGAGTTAAGAATGTAATTGGGCATTTGGATGGCTCTCGTGCATTTCCTCGACTTTGCATCGGTAAATTCCTTGTGTTCTATTACTGAAAAATGCTGCATTCATATCAGTTTCAGCAGTATTGGATTTAACAGGTGTTGTATTTGTAGGAATTGGTAATCCCCCTGGAAACATGGACATGAAAGCTTACCTTCTACAACGCTTCGGTTCAGTTGAGCGTAAACAGGTGATACATTGTGTTTATCTTGGAGATAAGATTTGGGCAGTCAAGATTTTATATGGATAGTGTAAGATTGCAGGTTTTTTGTTCTTATTAAGTTTTAGCAATCATTTTTTAACTTGGCAATTAAAAGACTTTTTCATTTTGAAACTGAATATTCGGAAAAATTTCGGTCAAAAAAATATTCGGAAAAATGACTTATCTTATTATTGATCAAAGGAGATATATATACAGTGAGTCTGAGAGCATTTACATAACAAAATGTAACTACTTCATAGCAACATAATTTATCTAACAAAATATCCATTTTACACTTGATACATTTTGCATCGGATTTCATTTCGCATATGAACAGTCTGGATTAAAGACGAACACCCTTTTTGCTCATCTTTTAAATAAGCTGAGAGTCTATTTTCATAGAAGGAAGGTAACATCTTTGCAGAAAGAAAAATATTGATCTCTTACATCAAACTAAACACGGATTCTGTCCTGAGCACTGTGATCCATACTTCCTATATATTATGCATAGCTTGGATTCCTGTAGATTTTAGGGAAAATCCCCGTGTGGTCCCAACAAAAAGGAATGTGCTTACCCAAAAGCCTTATAACAATTGAATGATGAGTTTAGTATGAGAAATGACAATAAAGTACATGTTACTTACTCGTCATTGGATTTTTTTGAGTAATTATATTTTTTCTTTGAAACTGCCGGTGATTGTCCCTAAATTTTATTAATTTATGATTGATTTGTCGGTACTGTTTGAGTGCTGCAGATCCTTTTTTTTTCCGTCACTCTTGTTTATTTTACTTTGGTTTCGTTGCTTTAAATTAACAGATTGATGATGCATTGGACCAAGGCGTTGAAGCTGTAAGAACCTTAGTTTTCAATGGCTTCAATCAGCATGTCAATAGATTCAATTTGGGGCAGAAGTATAAGTACCACAAAGTTTAAATTTTTTTTCCTCAAATGTTTTGGCTGAAATCAACTCTTCTATCAAATGCATAACCAATCATTTTCAAGACAGATGGCATTGGCATCCTTCTTGTATCAAATGCATAACCAATCATTTTCAAGACAGATGGCATTGGCATCCTTCTTGTATATCCTCAGTCAGTAGGTAACTAGAGTAGGGAAAACAAGCCGGGTGTGAGGGCCGGACTTGGAATTTTTCTCTTCAAATGGAAAATGGCTTAATAGGGTTGGTCTTGTAGGGCCGAAAACTTAAACGGGCCGGCTCATTTAGGTCTTTTTATTTTTTAAAACTTTTTTTTTTATATAATTGTAATATTATTAATTCCTTTGCGTTATTAATGATATTTCAAATATTTTTTTATTTTTTAAATTTCACAAAATAGTTTGATTTATTTGGTTTTGGACAATAATTTTTTCAATTAAATCTAAAAAATAGGTTAATTTGGACTTTAATAATAATTTGATTTATATTATATGTGAAAAAGCTTTGTCGTAGGGCTCTTCAAAAGAACTAAATTAAGCTAATATAGTATAGTAATTTAACCTAAGTTGTTTCACAAAGGAGTTTTTTTATGTATTTCAATTCCTTTAGCTAGTCTACTAATTAACAAGTTAATAAATTAAAGATGCAAGCAAATGAACAATTATTCATTATATTTTCTGGTTTTGTAAATGCAGAATATAAATCTTTGTAAATTTTAGATTTATCTAAACAAGATGGTGTGAGGTGAAAAAGTGATAGAATATCAATTGTGAAAGATTGTTCTCCTAGAAATATACTCTGCTTTCCCAGTCCACTTAGGGTGTGTTTGGTGTAATATCCTAAATTTTATTTTAGGATTTAAAAAAATATAAAAAATAAAAATAAAATAATAATATTTTATTGTTATAATATAATAATAATTTAGTAATTAAAAAAAAAACATACCACCTTTTCCACCGAATTCGGTGGAAAAGGAGGTAGCATTAAAGATGAAGAAGGAAATTTGGGAGAGAAGAAGTCAATGAAAGAGGAAAATTGGAGATAGGGTGGTTGGAGGATGGAATGAGATGGAAAATAAAAGAGAGAATGGGAGGTAGAAGATGTGGGTGCACGGAGAGAAAGAGGGAAAGATAGAGAGAGAGCGAGAGAGAGATAGCAAGAGCGGAGTTGCGGTCTTTGTGAAGGAGAAGGCAAGTTTTGGAGATAATTTAGGTACATAAAATTACTTCTTTTCATTAAAATTTCTTCATAAATATTTCCTATATATTTTGAGCTTTCCAATAACAGTATTATTACAGTAATTAGAGAAAATTTTGAGACTTATATATGGGATAAGTTTTGAGTTTTGATGAGTTTTAACCACATTATTATAGATCTATTATAGCAGATCATTTCTATCGGTTTAGATTTGCCTATTTGTTGGTTTTTAATATTTAAATTAATTTATTTAGTTGAAAAATCTGTTATTTATGAGATATATTATATTTGTACCGATCAAAATTATGTTAAATAATTTATTTGAGTTGTTTGGCATATTATTAAGATTTTAATCGGTTTAGTTTTAGTTATTGGATGACTGAAAATTTTAAAATAATTATTTTAGGTAAAAGAGTTTATTATTTGTGGAGAAAAAGAAATATAATAGTTATACTAATAGAATTTTGAGTAGATTATTTATTTATAAATATTTGCATTACTATTGAATTTTTGATGATTTTATTTTGAGGTTTAAACTTTAAATAGAGTTTTTTTTTAGAATGTAAAATATAATAATTTCATATTTGAGAATTTTGGAGAATTCTTTTTATTAAAGTAAATAATCCAGAGGATGGAAATGAATATTTTAGCCTGTTAGAAAAATTTATAAGTTAGTTCTAAAATATTTAATTTTGGGTTATGAGAGTTGTGGGAATTTAGAATAAAAATTATTAAATTAGAAATTTAACTATATATATATATAAGCTTAATTAACTAGCTAATATTAATTTGTGGTTATATTAATGGTGTAGATTGATTATTGGATTGTTGGTTTGAGCACGGGGTTGACTTTGTAGTAATTCTTTTTATAGCCTTGGTGAAAGGTAACCACTTTCCACTTGTTATGTATACTTGTATGATGTTTGTAAGTGATTTCAAGTTATATGAGATTCTTGAAATGCTATCGAATTATTATTTGAGCAATAGAAGGCATTATTGTTAAAATTGCCTGGAGATACTTTATGTTATTGAAAAATAGTATGAAATTATGAATTTATAAATTTGTCATGTGGAACAAGAATTTATTGAGAAATGGTTTGAGGATTGATGTCGATTATTGAAAATTTGAAATCTCGATTTTGGTAAATGTGAAAGTTATTATGTTATTAGTAAATGACTATTCTCATGAGTATAAATACGAGAGGGGATGGTGAACGTTGATTGGTGGGAGACATATTATAGGGAGAATAAGGGGGTGAATTTTGTACATATTATAGAGGTAATAAGGTGGGAGGACGCCAGATGTACACTGGTTGATCCTTTGGCCCTTTTATGTGTTTTAGGGCGTATGACACCCCGCTAGTGGACTAGAGGGGGAACCCATGGTCCGATCCTGTGCTCTGTGGATTTTGGCCTGTTCACATCACTTGATCGGTGAGCTTATTATGTTGAGCTACCAGTCACATGGGACAGTACTAGCCCATGGGTTCAGTCAGAGGAAATAAGGTGGAATTGAGAGTGAGATATTGTATTTTGATATGTGTGTATATATATAACCATGTGACAATTGTGAATGTTATGATTTTTATAACTGTTCCACTTGACACCTCTCAAGCACTTACTTGTATGGCTGATGAGTAGGATTGTTGGTTACTGAGGCTTTTGTTTCACCCCGTGGTTTAACATTTTCAGATAATAGCTCTAGGGCCGGTTCGTCAGGGAAGGCAGTGAAGGCTTAACTATCAAGTTTATCTTGTATAGCCTCCTTTTTGTCATGTGATGAGTATTGTATATTGCCACATATAGCTCTCTTTGCATACTCTGATTTAATTGAGACTTATGGTCTTAGTTACTTTTGTTGCTGGGTTGCTTGGGTCTGTAAGTTGTGAACCCACAATGACTTTTGAAAGTAGTTGATTACTGTTGGTTTGGACAAATTTTATTCAAAAAATATCATGTTATGAGCTTAGAGATGAATTGTGAGTTGCTAGGCTTTGCAAAGCCCAAGGCCTAATTATTGTGAAATATTATTATTAATTACGGTTTTCATACAATTTGTTTAGTAAAACTCTTATAATCATGATAGACATTTTGAATAATTAGTTCAAATCTTTTCTATCATGATTAACAGTTTTGGCGAATCGAATTTCTTTTTATAACCATGGTAGCTTTTTTTCAATTATTATACCAAGATTCTTTTCTACCATGGTTAGTATTATAAAAATTTGGAGTTTAAAAAGGTTCGTAATAGGTTGAAGATAACCGATATTACATTTGGTATGAGGGATTTGGGAGGGAGGAGAGGGATTTTAATCATTTCCTTTTATTTGGCAACACACAAATTTTAGGAGGAGAGGGAATTTTAAAAAATTTTCCTCCCTTTCCCTCCTCAACCTCCCCTCCAAAATTGGAAGGATTTAGAAGGAAAGGGTAATATTTTGTCGTGTTGTGACCATTATATCCATATTTTGTCATCTTGTGACTATTATGCCTATATTTTGTCATGTTGTGACCATTATACCCATATCTTAAATAAAATAAGAGCAAAATTATCCATATTAAAATATTTTTTCCTCTACTCTTTTTTTTTTATAAATCCAAACAAGATAATATTAAAATCTTTCTATTCTCCTCTCCTCCCATTCCCTCCATTAAAATCCCTTCCCTCCCCTTCCTCTTATTGAGCCAAACATACCCTTAAGAATTGGAACTCACTCACTGAATCAAAAGTATGAGCTAACAACTCGCTAGCTCCCTCATCAATCAAACTCTAAAACCGTAGCAGTCTAATAACAAGTATGGACTCAATTCAGTTGAAATTCATGAGCATAGTAATAATTTAGTAGCTCTATGATAAGCACAACCGTACATTATCTTGGACATCATTCGAATCAATCATAGAATTTAAATCAACTTGACCAGACACTAAAATTGATTCTACCAAAAAACAAATGAGGCAAACTAAACTCGATTGGCAAATGAATTATTACTCTACGATTCTCAAACACATTCGTTAGTTCCAGCAGAATAACAATCCAATTCAGATCCTGAAATCATAAGATGAAACGTACAACTCGTCCAGTTCAAAATACAAATCTAGAATAGAACTATGGAATAAAGACAGCTCCCTACCAAATCGGAGACTCAGGCTCGGCTACACTTCTAGGAAGAACAATAGAGATCAGCCACGCATATTTTGACTTCGCACCACAAGAGAACTGAAGAATGCTTCGGTCATAGTGGAAGTGATGGAGATTGAGTGGAAGAGAATGAGAAAAGATTGGAGGCTGCAGAAGCGGAGTGATTGCAGGGAGGAGTTGATGATGATCAGATCAAGAGTGGAAGTGTATGGAAGACGGAAGAAATGAATCCCGTGTGGTGATGATCTGTTCTAAGCAAATCTAAGGTAGTGAATATAGAGTGAAGATGAGATGAGCTGCCTCCAAATCTCTTCCAACGGTTCATAACAGAGTGCTCTTTCCCTCCGGTTCCTTCAAAATGCCGCACTCCACTATTCACTATCTCCCTCCTATCGCTTTTGGGCTGGGCCTGATAAAACAAATTAAAGGAGTAATTGGTTCACAGCCCAAAAGTGCTAAAAATATGACACTTGGTTCTTAACTTGATCAGTTATGATATTTTTTTTATTTCTTTCCCAGAGAACAATTACATTTAGATCACAAAATTGCTGTTTGATCTACCAATTAAGCCAAGAATTCACTGCACAAAAAGGGTTTATAAATATGTGTTGATATTTATAAACGATATATATATTTGATAAGAGAGTATTTTTATATTTATATAATTGTGATTCTATAATTTGAATTAGAAATTTATGAGTTTTAATAACGATACATCTCAAACTAAAATAAAATAATAGATAGACTATAAAATTTAAAAGTAAAATTTTTATGAAGAAGAAAAATTTGATATTTTTGTTACTAAAGAAGAGCATACTCATGAAGAAGAGCAACTAATAATAGTGATGATGAAGTTTCAAAAAAATTAATGATAGTGTTTATCTATTACACATTTGTACCGTTGATAGAATTTTTGGATGTTTTCTTGTTGTTAATTGATGTTTTAGATGTTCTTGGATATTGATGGATATTTAGATATGATTTTTGTATTTGTGACTTCATTTTATTCATCTTTATGCCTTTTATTAGTAATTCCATTGTTTTATTTTCACTTTTTTGGATAAAACATGTGAAAAATATTTTTTAAAAAAATTGGATTTTTTCTTAAACGGGCCAAAAACCTATTGGATAGCCCTAAGCCCATCAGTTTAAGTGTTGGGCTTAACAAAATGAGACATTTCTCAAATTTTGGCCCTGCAAGTCTTGCCCGTTTAAGCTCGCAGCCCTGTAGGCTAGCCGTATTTCATATACTATTGGTAATACGGTCAAGGCCGCAAGCCCAACTCACCATGGTGTGGGCTACTTTAGCCCATATCACTTTAGGCATGCTCCACCACAGTCTAGCCTGCAGGTTGGCCCACTTTTTTGTTTTAAATAAAAAAAAATTTCATGCAGTTCTCAATATATTATATAAAATAGTTGGAGGATGTTGACCCTCAAATTTCACATGCACATTGTCCCATTCATATAATTACATATGCAATTAAACATTTTATATATACATATATAGTTATATAAAGAGCATTGTCCATCTTTTATTTTTATCTATTTGTTGTTCTACTACACACACTTTTATAAGATTAAATAAACATGTGATAGTTGTATGTGTGTGTGTAAAAGATCTACTTAATTAATTTGGATAAGAAAATTAGTTAAATTAATTATTTATAAGAAAATATATATTGGCTTTTCTAAAATATCTTAGTAAATTATAAATTAATTCTCATATTATTTTATCATAACCCACTACTCAAGTTCAAAACTCTAAGTCTAATTTTAACATTTTAAATTGAGTCTAACCCACACCAATAATCATAGTTTTTTTAATATAAAAAATGGCCCACCAGATCCCCTTGGACCAACTAGCACCGCCACTGGCTAGTCTGTATCCACACCGCCAATCCATTTTACCAGTTTCCCAACAATTTTATGTTTTATCTTTCCAGGTCAAAGGTCTAGTAGAATCTTCCATCCTCTCAATATCTTTTATGAAAATTACATTTTTTTAATAGAAACTTTATTAAAAAAAAAAGGAAGACAATACAATAAAACGAAGTCCTAAACCCCTTCATCAACCTCCTCCTCTTACTCTAAAGGTAAGCGTACAAAAATTTTCTACCATTATGTGTGAAGATTTAGCTAAAAAAAAAAATCTAAATGCTCCCAAAGGTATCGTTAATAAGAACATGCCAATCCCTATGTAACAATAATCTAGCATCCTCAACCATGTCTCTGAATGGATGAGAACTAACACAACTTCTAGTATGTAGGTTCAAGGCTTTTATATAGTTGAAAAACAAAACAATGTTCCTATACCCTTTGGCCCAACAAAGGTTTAGGCCATGTATGATTCCAATTAATTCTGTTATGGTTGGTGGAACCTTAGTGAGTTTGCACTTGAAACCAGTTATCCAATTGTCATTTTTGTCCTTGGCAATTCCCCTACATCCACTATCTTCATTAGCTAAGACTGAACCATCTACTTCTAACTTGATGAAGTCACCCTGGGATCTGCTATGCACTTTAACTTCTCCTAAAAAATTACCATAAAACTTAGTTATTTATGAGATCTCGATCCTAATAGGCCCTAAGGAAACTGGACTTGTTGGTCTAGTACTCATCACTGCTCATGGGGTTAAAGAGTTTTTGGCATCTTAAGACCCATATATCCTAGTAGATATAGCCAAATAGAGATGTAAGGAGAGATAGGATCACCCTCTCTGATACCTGAAGAAGCTTGGAATTCATCAATAGGTTCTCTATTCTCAAGAACTCAGAAGGAAACACTAGTAATACACACCATAATTAGTCTACATAGTTTATCATCAATGCCCACTAACTTGAGAGTACCAAGAATGAAGGGCCACTCCAGTCTATCATTCGTCTTTTCCAAGTCAACGTTGATTGCAAACCATCCTCTATTACCTGTCTTTTGTCTCATAGAGTGAATGACCTTTTGAGTAATGATAATGTTGTCACTACTCTGTCTCCCTGTGATAAAACTACATTAATGCCTCCCTACCACCTTATCCATAATGTTTTTGAGTCTTATCCTAATCAATTTTGTTAAAATTTTATAACTCACATTACAAAGAGAGATAGGTCGAAAATCTTTTAGTTGTTTTGGTTGGTCTAATTTGGGTATGAGTATTAGCTTTGTTAAAAAAAAAAACACACACACACACACATTTTTTACCTGGCCATTGAGAAAAATTACATACCTTAAATTAAAATAGATAGACTTGTTATATTTTCGTTCTCTTGAGTGATGAATCATTGGTGAGTGATGAACTCTGAAATTAACACTTATTTTCTTAAAAGATTGAGAAAGTTCAAATTCTTTTATATAAAAAAAGATCATCTGATACTGATGCCAAACAAGTGAGAAAGCTTGTATATTGAATTTTAGCTTATGTGTAGATAATTTTTAAAATTTTAAAATTTCTATAATAAAGCCTCTTAAACTTTTCCAAGCCCACCTTGATTGCAAACCATCCTTTATTACCAGTCTTTCGTTTCATATAATGAATGATCTCTTGAGCAATAATAATGTTGTCACACTACTCTGTCTCCCAGTGATAAAGCTACATTGATGCCTTCCTACCACCTTATCCATAATGTTTTTGAGTCTTCTGCTAATCAGCTTTGTTAAAATTTTAGGAAAAATTACTGTAAAGTCCCAAGCAAGAGATTTTATCACTGTAAAGTCCCTGGAAATTCTAAAATAAATCTGAAGTCCTAAGGGACTTAATTGTGAAAGATTTCAATTGAGCAATCACAAAACTACCCTCATTTATTTGAAAGAAAATGTGAGGGTTTCTTTTTCATTCGCACAGCTCCGTCGCCTCTCGCCTCTCTCCTTATCACCTCTCACCTCTTTGACTGCGATATTCTACTATACTCCTCGCCTCTATGACTCCATCTTTGCCTCACACCTATTGCTTCTCATTGTCACTACTAACTTCCCTGTTTTTCGCTTCTCATTCTGTGGGTTATAAAATGATGCTTTGTTTTTTGCTAATGGATGCTTTGTTTCTGTTGAAAATGAATGAATATGACAGTTTTTTATTGTTATAATCCTTGTAATGCGATGGTTAAATGTGTTGTTAATTGCTATATTGAAGGTTGTCAATCTAACTGCATGATTTGTCAATGACAAGTGATTGTGACAAGTTGATATGAAGGATGTTAAGCTCAAGCGGGAAGTATTTATTCTGTTACCTCCATATATGGAGACAATTTATTAATAGTGTAGAAGGTGAAATACAATATGTTAGAAATGGTAGCATATATAGCATTTTGCTTTTTTATTGGATAATATAATGACAGCTAAATATAAAGTTAAGTTAATGTGTATTGACATTGTTTAATGGTTATAAAGTTTTTCTTTAATATCCTTATCATGTCTAGAAATGATACGGCTATTAATACTGAAAAAACAAATGCTAGCTATGATGACATGACAAATATATATCACAGTCTTCTCTGCTAGATTCATTGACAACCTCAATAGCGAGTATTGACAACCCAAGAAGAAGTCGTTGACAACTTTGACATTGTCACTAACAACTGACTCTGTGGAATAGCACAACCTCTAACCAAATAGTATTATTATCATATATAACAAATTTAATAATAAAATGGAAAGCTCTTTCAAGTCATTAATAGTTTTAAGTAAACCCAATTTAATTACAACAAAATTTTAATACAGAAATCTATTGATAACCTTAATAGCGAGTATTCACAACCCAAGAGGAATCTGTTAACAACCTCGATAGTGTCGCTAACAACTAACTCTGTAGGATGGCACAACCTCTAATCAGATAGTATTATTATCACTTATAGCCACTTTAACAATAAAATGGGAAGCTCTTTCAAGTCATTAATAATTTTAAGTGAACCAAATTGGATTACAGCAAAATTTTATTGTACAAATTCATTGACAACCTTAACAACAAGTGTTGACAACTCGAGCAGAAGTCGTTGATAACCTTGGCAGTGTCACTAACAACTGACTCTGTGGGATAGCACAGCTTCTAACCAAATAGTATTGTTATCATATATAACGATTTTAACAATAAAATAGGAAGCTCTTTCAAGTCATTAATAACTTTAAGTGAACCCAATTGGATTATAGCAGAATTTTATTACAGAAATCTATTGACAACCTCAACAGCAAGTGTTAACAAGCCAAGAGGAATCTGTTGATAACATCAGCAGTGTCACTGACAACTGACTTTGTGGGATAGCACAGCCTCGAACCAAATAGTATTATTATCATATAGAACAAATTTAACAATAAAATGGGAAGCTTTTTCAAGTCATTAACAGTTTTAAGTGAACCCAATTGATTACAGTAGAACTTTATTACAGGGATTCATTGACAACCTTAACGGTAAGTGTTAACAACACAAGGGGAATCTATTGACAACCTCGGCAGTGTTGCTTATAACTGACTTTATGGGATAGCACAACCTTCACATGACATCAAATTATAACCAAATAATATCATATCGCAACTTTAACACTAAAATCACATGTTAAGAAATCATAAAACACTAGAAGTACATGAAATTGTCATGTTATATCAATAACTTAATTCAGACTACCAATGACAACCTCCACAGCATGTGATAACAAGTCCATGACAATCTATTGACAAGTACAACAAAATAAAAATATGATATTATATCATATTACTTTTAGATGTCATTTACCACTTTATATATATATGTATAATGTAATAATACCAAATTTACAACCCACTCAAAAAAGCAGGTGGGTTGCATGTGTACATAATGACCGAGAACTTGATGTGTATGTAATGACATTTACAAAATAATACTGTTACATGCATTCACAAAATGCTTCCACTTTTTGGAATTCATTTTTAAAATTGGGATTGACATCATTTGTGAACCACATGGTAATGATAGTGGTTCTTCACTGAACACATTGGATGGAGACATAGACAATACATCTGAACTTCTGAACAAGTCTTTCATTCTGCATAACAGGACAAGTCATGGGATTATTAATGACAACCTTCGACCACTGCAATAACAATTTAAACAGAACAATTGACAACATGCAACACTACTTTAAAATTTAAATAATACAACTCACACATGTTGCTCTTCTATTGGAACATTCTTTGTTAGTTGTGAATTTTCGTCTCTATTTTCTCCTATATATACATGGTTGCTGTCACCATTGAAGTTAATTAAATGTTCCACTCCTCCATTATCTACAAGGTCTACAAATATACACTCATGCAAGGTTATTGTGAAGTTTATAACCATTCCATTACTTTTTTTCCCCACAATTGATGTTACCATTATTTTAAATTCTTCATATGCTGTGCCTTCCTTAATCATTCTTGTTCTCACACCACCTCCAATATATTGCATTTACCTTCTACATCATTAATAAATTGTCTCCCTATATGGATGTAACAGAACAAATACTTCCTGCTTAAACTTACCATCCTTCATATCAACCTATCACAATCACTTGTCGTTGACAAGTCATACAGTTAGATTGACAACCTTCAATGTATTCATGAACAACATATTTAACCATCACATTACAAGAGTTATAACAATAAAAAACTATCACATTCATTCATTTTCAGCAGAAACAGAGCATTAATTAGCAAAAAACAAAGCGTCATTTTATAACCCACAGAATGAGAAGTAAAAAACAGGGAGGTTAGGAGTGACAATGGGAAGCAATAAGTGTGAGGTAGAGACGGAGTCATAGAAGCGAGGAGCAGAGCAGAATATCACAATCAAAGAGGTGAGAGGTAATAGGGAGAGAGGCGAGATGCGACGGAGCTGTGCGAATGCAAAAGAAACCCCCACATTTTCCTCTAATGTTTTCTTTCAAATGAATAAGGGTAATTTTGTGATTGCACAATTGAAATCCTTCACAATTAAATCCCTTGGGACTTCAGATTTATTTTAGCATTTTCAGGGACTTTACAGTGATAAAATCTCTTGCTTGAGACTCTACAGTAATTTTTCCAAAATTTTATAACTCACATTACAGAGAGAGATTGGTCGAAAATCTTTTAGTTGTTTTGGCTAGTTTGATTTGGGTATGATTATCAGCTTTGTTAAAAAGAAATATATATTTTTACTTGGCTATTGAGAAAAATTACATAACCTTAAAATGAAATAGATTTGTTATATTTTTGTTCTCTTGAGTGATGAATCGTTGGTGAATGATGAACTCTGAAATTAACACATTTTTTTTAAAAGATTGCGAAAGTTCAAATTCTTTTACATGGAAAAAGATCATCTGATACTGATACCAGACAAGTCAGAAAACGTGTATATTAAATTTTTGCTTATGTGTGGATAATTTTTAAAAATTTTAAAATTTTTATAATAAAACCTCTTAAAGTTTTATAGTCGTGTAAATGACTTTTTTTGCTGTTAATTTATTCCTTATTTCACTAAAATAATATAACATAAGTAGGATCAATAGATATTTGTCTTAATAGAAGGGGTTAATTTGTGAGGTCTTTAGGAGTTACCAAATGTATTTGAAGTGATTATTTTTGGAAAAAAAATGTTTTTGATCTTTGTTAATAAGGTTTGTCGCTTGGGACCATATGTAATTTTTCCTTAAAATAATGGCATAATCTAATTAAAAATCCTTGTACTTTTCTGATTAAGGATTATAATCATATAATAATTATTGTATTTATCATGTGCTTTCCCTCACCTTGTCCTTGATGCCAAGCCAAATACGTCTTTAGTACAAGTGTATAACGGTTCAACTTGGTGTAAATCTTTTTGAAGGCCAAAAAAAACTTGGTGTAAATCTTTTTAGAGCAACATCTTATTTTTATTATTTGGGATATGACAATGTAAAAGCAATTCCCTCAATAGTTTTTTTTTCCCACATGGCTATACTATTTATGAATCGTAGGATTTTTCCGGTTGTATAAAAAACAAATTATGAATTTTGGGATTCATTTGTATAGCTCCATAGATAATTAAATATTCACATAATTGTTTGTTTTTGCCAGAACACATAATTATACTTAACAATAGTAAAAGTTGAGATTTATTATAATTTATAAATCTTATATTTGGCATTAATAATTGATAATTGATTATGATAATATATTAATAATTGTGTGTTTTTTTGGCCAGAAAATAGTTTATATTAATAGTTAGGGAAAACCATATTGGAGGTATCTATACTTTTTTTCAATTTTCAATTTGGTACCTATGTGTTTTTTGTTCTTAACTAAATCTTTATTTTTCCTCTATTAACATCATTAATCCTTATATAGAGACTAAAAATATCAATAAAACAAAGTTATAAGAGCTAATATTGCTAAAAAGATAAAATTAAATATTTAATTAAAGAGAAAAAAACACATAGATACCAAATTAAAAATTGAGAGAAAGTATAGGTACCTTCAATATAGTTTTCCCTTAATAGTTATATTAATTGACATTGGTGCTAGTAAACCCAATAAAATAATTAAACAGTTAATAAAGACTCCTTAGATTCTAACACTGGGACCCACCTCCAATTGGAACGTTGCAACGTAAACCTTGGGAAAAGCCCCTTTCTCTCCCTCGTTGAATTGACGATTCATTAGACCGTTGCAAAATCTTCACACCTTCCTGCTACTTCTGAGCAAATCACAAAAAGTACCAGACCTGTTAAATCTCTCTGCCACATACAAAAAAGCTTCAAATCCATCAAGAATGGCAGAGATTAACGTCTCTCTGCAACGGCAACAATCCCACGAATCAAACCCCTCTCTTCGAGCTCTCTTCCACGCCCTCGACCCCATTTCTCTGATCCTCAATCAGAATTCGAACTCCGATTGCCCTGTTCCTCTCAAACTCACCTCCGCCGATAGCTTCATCATGGAGCGAGGTCCCAGATACGAAGCCTACGCCGAACTGAGGGAAGCGAAACTGCGAAGGAAGTATGCGAGAGCCTTCGAAGAAGATGAGGAACCGAAACGAGCAACCCCACCGAGAAAACAGGTCAAATTCCAGACTAACTTGGCTTCTGGACGAAAAGGGTCCTCTGTTCTTGCTCAATCGGTGCCGGATTTCTCTGCGGCGTTGCGGAAAGAGAACCGGAAGCCGACGAACACGCTTCCCTCGTTGCCGGAGATGACGCCGCCGGCCAAGAGCTTCTCTAAGGCGAATAATGGGGTTTTGTCAAATTCGAGAGGGAGCAAGTCGGCGAGCGCAGGGGAGAAGAAAGGTGGTAATGGAAGGGTTCTGATGGCCAGAAAGAGCTATGCGAACATCGATGAACTGAAGAGTTTGTCTTCGTACGCTGCGAACGCCATTAACGGCGAAGCCAGAGGAGGAAGGAGCAATGGTTATGGCGGTGGCAGAGTGGTGGGAAACGGGAAGAATGTTTTTGGTTACAGACAATATTGATTATGGTTTGTTGAATTTGGATTTGGTCCTTGTTGGGATGATGAATGGGTTGCTGCTGATGAGAGCTCTGGTCACTGATGAATGGCGATAGTTATTTGATCTGCTTTATGGTGTTTTAGATTCTTTCAAAATCTTCAATTTTTTCACTTTGCTTGGGGAATTTACAGTGGTCTGTATCTGTACAGCTATAATTTGTACACCTATGGATTGAGCATTTATATTCATAACATCTGTTATTATATAGGAGATATTTGTTTTGTGCATGCCAATGTACCAGATGTTCTGGCAATCCAAGCTGATGATGAAGTGATCTCTGTGTGTGCGTGTGTGTGTGTGTGTTTCACTGTATTAATAAGTGTGTTTTTTGAGAATTAAACGTTGGTGAGTTATCAAAATTCTTTTAATACCAGATTTATTATAATTAAATGATTTTTTAAACTTTTTTAATCTCCTTAAATTAATAAACTGAGTCTTATATTAAGTACATGAGATAGTAATTTGTTTCCTAGACATTATTTATTTGTATTTATGTGGCACTACTAACAAATAAATTGTGAAGGCAAGAGAGAATGGTAAATCCAATATATTCCTCCTGTTAATAAAGACCGGCATACTACTTTTTGTCATGTAGAAAGGGACTCGATCCCTTTAGCAGACTCTTTAGCGAATCATGCTCATAGGATAAACGGCAATTTTTACCTTTTTGATTGCCCTCCACCCGACGTTTCTGAGATGGATGGGAAGCAGAATAGGACTTGATTGTTTCTGCGTTGTACTTTTGTAATTTTTTACCTGTTGTCCTCTTTTCATTCAATATATATATATATATATATATATATATATATTCCTCCTGTTCCTCGATATAAGTTCTTTTTCACTTATTGGAGAGTTTACATAGAGTCAGACAGTTCTGTAATTAATACTTCCTCTGGTGCCTTCTAATAAGGATTAGGTAGTCCTCCTAAAAATGCTTTATAAATGGTAGGAGGAAGTTTTGAATATCTACAAAATCTTACTAATATGTAAGGACTTACTTTATCTTCATCTTATGATGGCATTAACCCCATAAATTACATTACAGTTAGAATCGTCTCCAAAAGCCAAATTGGTTTGCCAATTCTTCAGCATTACAACACAAAAGTGAAGCAAAGGATAAGAATCGATTATTGAAAGATAATGCTGATATGAATGAAAATATGCTTAGGACAACAATCAAAAGACTATATATGGGGCCATTTTAGGTAAGATCACAGTCAATAACCTTGGTCAACGTGGCCCAATTACAAATACCATCTTTCCATTTATACAAGGACAAAAACCAGAGAGGATTTCAGCAGGAACATCTGGGTAAAGATTCAAATAACATCCCTCCACAATCTACAAGGTCTTTAACAATTTCATCAACTAAAATTTGAAGTATCTCCCCATCGATTTCAACACCAGCCTCGAATGCTTCGACATCAAAATCAGTCCATTTCCCTCTGGAGTGGCTCATCTCCCATTCTATTATTTCATCTGGTATCATCACAGCCATGCATGCCCACTTCTTGACCACCCTCTTGACCTCTTGAACCAACATGCCAGCATTCATGGATAAAGGCAGCTTGGTCCATGTCCTGAATCCACAATTACAATATGTGCAACAATTTGATTCTAGATACTCTACAACACTGTCAAAGAGAAATCCCTTGAATTGGCTTCTCTCTTTGGAATCCCGGCAACCCACAGAGCCGTTAAAATCAATCCACAGGGCATCATCGTCAGCCATGGTGTCCAGTTCATCAAGGAGAAAGCGAGAAACAAAAAGATGTGGCATACTGTCTTCACTGTGTGTAGTGGTGGTACTTCCGAACAACAACTCAGCATCCAGAATAACATCTTTCACATGGTCAGGCTTGCCTCTCCTCATTGTTATCCCAAATGAGCTAAGACTTTGTAATATCATAGAAATTTGATTAACAATCACATGCAATAACTCACTACCTATCTTCCCCTTGTCCAATGGTGCTACAGAATCTACAAGCTGAGAATCATATTCCAACTGATCATATGAGTAGTTCATAGACTCTGTGTGAAGATCGTGCCCTGGAATAAGATAAAGGATAAGATCCATCAACAGAGGAATTACACTGATGACCGAGAAAAAATGAGGTTAAGCAGATGAAAATTAGAAATTCAAATCTAAGGAACAAAAATAAAAATTTATATACCTGAGCTTTCATCCAGACTACTGGAAGAAAATGAAGCTTCCAGAACAGATCCAGGGCAAAGATGATTAACATTGCACGAGGCTCCCACTAAACTTCCCCCTTGTGCTCCACCCTGATCAGAGTAGAAACAGAAGATGGTGTCAAGCATAGTTGCTGACTGATGCGGCTATAAATCTTTTAGGAAGGAAAGAAAACAATGAAAAAGGGAAAAATTTCTCAAAATTCAAGCCAATTCAGTACTCATTAATCAAGGATAGCAATGCTGGGCTCATTCAAATAATTTGACAAGTAAACTAGCCCAATCATCAACTTCATTAAGTTCTAATACATCATAAATATGGCCTCATCATACAAAAATATGAGAAGTGTCACTCAATTTAGCGATTAAACGCAATAAAGAGATCCTATTGCTGAGCTGTGGTTGAAGAAGATGGCATTATTTACACAAGGAAAGAAATTCATCAGAAAATGCGTTATTTGAAAATCAATCGAGAAGTGAACAAACACGGGCAGTGAAACTGGTACTGAAAAAAAAAAATCCATTTAATATTTAAAAGCTCTTCAATTCTTCTTCAGCTATACATTCCAAAGCAACCAATCAAATAGCACAGGCGATGTTAGGAAGAACAGAGTAACATTTGTGTTCAATTCACTAATCAAGTCAGACCAGTAACTCTCCCTAATATTGCCACGTAACAGGTGATGTTACCAGGAAGATTATTCAGAAAGCTACAGATTAAATTTGGCTATTCCGTGTGTTAATGACTGATAAGAGATTACATCAGACAAGACAAAAATAACTCATATATTCAACCTGACATATACATGAAGATAAGGCATTTGATTTCCTAACATCAAAAGCATACCATATGAAATCAATAGATATATGATTATACATCCTTACTGCAGTCTTTAATGGCAAGGTATCATTGATATGTATGCATTATTTCATGGATCAAATTATGCTCAACATCCTTGCAATCACCAACTGAAGACACTATCAATAATATCTTCCAGTTGATAAAGCTGATAGCATCAATTAGTACTGGATTTGTACCCTCACTTTCCAGGTTAGGTTCTTATATGATTCAGCTATGTTGTTCAACAAGAGAGAACAGCATATATGATTTACTTGTGCACACACCAAGCACTAGCTGATGCCATTTAAATACTCATGACCATCGATTTCATCAAAGGCAAAGCCACCCATGTATTCATAATTCTCTCCAAATATTTATAGTGAGCTGCGAAAATTTTCCCACAGCATTTGACGTGTACTATAATGAAGGCACATTAGAGATGATTTATGAACACAGTTGACTTTATATCTTGATATACATATGCACACATTTTATCAAGACTTATACAAGCATACCACTATTAACACTCCTCATTGATGCTTATAGTTTATCATGTTCAAATAAGTTGCAGACTTTATGTGATAAGGTTGACATATTAATATAGGAGCATTGTGTAAATTTTTTTTTTTAAATAAAATGTGCGCAAAATGAAAATGAGGCAACTGGATAAAAGCTAAACAAGCCCATAACAACCACAGCATAGCAACAGAAAGAGAAGACATACATGGAAACCCTTGTTGACATTGACGATATGACCATAATGACAGGTCAGCTGCTCTGCACTTAGAGCAGATATCAGCTCCTGAAGAATCATGGCAGGTGATTTTTTCGGTGGACCACCAATAGGCAACCTCTCATCTTCTTGAGTAGTCAATTCCCTCAATTTCTGTTCCAGAAAAGCAGCTAAAACATCTCCCGTCAACTGTAAAGCTTGCTGGGAATATGTACTTATCTCATTCTTGCTGCATGTCTCATCCTTTTTGGTGGTCATTCCAGTCTTGTGCTTCAATGGGGAATTAAATGCAAATGAAACTACGTCATTGACCTTGTCAGGAGACTTGTATGATTTTCCCTGACTTCCTTGTTTCAATTTAACATTAATACTGTCAAAGGAAGAAGCACTGATGTCCCTCCCTTTTCCACCCAGTGCATCACATCGAGCATTTCTCTGTTTCATGACAGCTGAATTGACAGAAGCTGTACTTTCAACTAGTGCAATACTCGGAATCCTTCTTTTTCGTTCCATTGTCCTCACACGAGGCAAGGAATCAACCTGCCTATTACAAGGTTTCCTTTCTAGGTCAAACTTTGAAGTTTCGATTTTATTAGGAGACCTCAATCTGCTTCGGCCACTGAGGCTTCTGTTCAAAGCAACAAAGTCTTTAGTCCTACTTACTTTAGATCCAGGTGAAGTTCTTTCACTGCTTATAATCTGTTCTTGTGTTTGAGATTTATGCCTGAAGGAAACAGAAGATGCATCATGCTCTAGGGTGCTGCATGGTTGGGGTAATGAATTCCATGGTACAGGAACTTCATGGGGCGGAGGCATTTTTCTGGTAGAAAGTTCATGACCAGACTGTGCATTACTGTCACTATCCTGTTCATGAGGGGTCATAAGTGATCTGACCTTCCTCTGTGCATTACTTCTTCCATCTTCTACAATATTTGATGCGATATGTCGTTGAGGTCTTAGAAGAACCACATCACTGTCGTGTTCATGAGGGGTCATGAGTGATCTAACGTTCCTCTGTTCTGCTGCCAAACAAGAGGTAGTAATCACTTCTGAATAGGTAGCTAAAGGAACAGTCGGATGCTCCTCAGCATCGAGATTGCGGTCAACTACATCAAGCACATTACCACAGTTCTTGCAAGAGGCCTTTCCCCCTGATCCCATCAAAGGCTTGGATGCATTTGCATCATACCTAGATTGGCTCTGTACATTTGCTGACTTAGACATTACTCTATCTGCCGCCACGTCAATCTTAGGAGCATATGTGGAACTTGGATATGTAAGAGAGCATTTTGCTCTGCTTGTAGCTTGCAGCCCAGGTTCCAAAATCTTAGTTGCTGCTCCTATTAACCTCGAGCTTCGAGACGTATTCTTTCCCGAATTAATTTTAGGACCCTTCAAGTGAGAAGCAAGCTTTGGGTGGTGGTGATAACTATTATTATGCTTTCTTGCTCGCGAGAAAACACTCTTAATTTGCAGGGCTTCGGCTCCAAACTTAGCCATTGCCTTTCTCTCATATGTCCCCGTTTTCTGAAGCTTTTGAGGTCTTGAATCATGTCTCGCAATTCTCATTTCCAAATTACCAACTTGTCTGTCTGACTCGCAATGATTACCCCGAGATTCATCCTTCACATTACCACAAGAACCAGAACAGGAAGCTTTCTCAGACTTGTCTCGCTGAGCAGTTGGAATAGATTCTAGACCCATCAGCCTAGCCACCAGACCAGGGACTCGCATATCATGCTTTGGTTCTAAATCTAAGCTCCGATTTCCACTTTTTTTGGCACTTGGGAAGCCTCCTCTATTTTCATTGGCAATCTATAATCCGAAAATAACCAATCACAATGTGTTCAGCACTAGAGAAAACAAAACAAAAGGCAACACAAAGACCAAGAAAAATCAAACACGAAATTTCGCATTTACCATTCTTTCAGCACTTACCAAGTGGAGCTTGGAATTTGGCATTTTTTCGTCTCCTTTAAACTTCTTAGAAGCTTGTTTTGCCCGAGCTGATAATTCAAAACCAAAGATCAAACAATTTATCAGCACTTTCGAGAAAATAAGAAGTACATACCCAGTAAAACCAGCAAGAGACCAAAAAAACGCGAGAGGATAAGAAGAAGATGATGGAATGAAGAAATGCAATTCACGCCAACTACGAAGAGACTAACCAGGAGGCAAAAGTTTCTTAGAGAAGAGCTTCTTCTTTGCGAGCTTTCCATTCCAATCAAATAGCTGAAAGAAAAGGCCAATGCAACCTCCGGGTCTTTGCTTCTTCTTTTTCTCAGTGATTGCCAAACAAGAAGAGGTCTTTCCGGAAGAATCATTCATTTCGGAAACACTTACTAGCACGAGAAGCAGTCACCTTCCTTGATAATAACTAGATTTGTTATAAAGCTCCAGAAATCTCACAATGCACAAACCAAAAGTCATCTAAACCAGAAAACTTCCTGCTCTACATTATCAAAAGAGATATACGAAAACCCATCTTTCGTTCTTCCCAAACCAACTCCAAAACTCAAACCTAACATTTTTTACCCCAAATTGCGCCCCATTTCCAAACCTCAGGACTCCAAACAACTAAATCACCAAGGGAAACTCCGTACAATAATGTCATGCACAAAAGACATGTAACACCCTGCAAAATCCCTGAGTCCCCCACGATAGCCTGTAGCAGAAAGCAACAATTGAGCGGGAAAGAACGGACCCACTCACTCACAAAGAACAGAACATAACAGACCCGTCACGCTTTCTTTCTATAGTTCCACAAGCAAAAGACAGATAGCGTTTTCGGTACAAAGCAACAAAGAAGCCCCCCTTGTGAGGAGTGGACGCCAAAATCAAAAGCATCGAAAGCTATGCCAAAAAATAACACTGGGATAATTGAGAATCATACAATTCGATGTAATTTTTTTCGAACCCCGAGACAGAGATTCAGCTCGAGACTCTGCCAGTGCCAGCGGAACGAAGCTTTTTATGACTCTTCTCTGCTTGTGGCGCCATCTATTGGAGCCTAGCCGGAGTGAGATGGTGCGGGTGTCAGCGCGTGCAATGAAGCGCGTGTGTGAAGGATTAACGTATAGAGACAAAATGGACACCCACGCCCATCGAAGCATTGGTCAACTCAACAGCAGATAGATATGATTTAATTTAAGTATTAAATTCTTAGACTTTACTCAAACAAAGGCACCGTCATTTTTAAGTTTAAAACTGATTTTCCAGTTATATAGAAAAAACTACTTCCTCTTATCCTAATTATAGAAATTAGTTAACTAATTTAAAAATATTAAGAAAAGAAATTAAGTTAGTTAGTTATCATAAATATATGTTTTTTCTAAAAATATTCTTACTAATCAAGGGTATTGCCTAGAACTATTATTGTTAGAAAGACTATCTTAAAAAAATACATAAAAATTAGAGACAAAATAGATTAGAATCTTATATTTAAGATCAAAATAAAAATCAAATGAGATTCTATATTAAGGACATAAGGTAGTATTTCATTATTTGTCAATAAGGATTTATTAAAAAAATATTATTTAATTAAAATAACTATAAAAGTAATAAAATATAAGCAAATTATGTTGGGAAAAAACCATATTATATTTTAAAATTTTAACTATAATTTGTCAATATTTTATAATAAACCCCTGATTACTCCTATTGAGTTAGAAAATTATTAGTTATAATATTTCTTCAAATTTAGCTATTGGATGTAATTTCCTTCGGCCAAGCCCAATCCTGTTTAAATAATTATTTAGTTTGAATGATGTCATGCAAATTAAATAGTAGTATTAAATAATCATATAGCCTATAATTATTTAGATCATCATAATGATAAATGTCGTTATACTTAGATTTAGATTCTCATGCATAAATATTCCTGAAAGTTACTAAGGTTTTTGTTGAGAGGATGCCCATTTAACCTGTAGTTATATTTACTAATGTTTGACCGGTACTATACTAATGTTGATATCTAAGGAATAACTAGTTTTTAACCTCATGCATTGCATGAAGTATATTCAAGCACATAGTCAGGACACGGAAATACTGCGAAAGAAACAAGAGTTAACTTTCATTTAATATTCTCAATTTTTTTTTAGAGATATTTAAGATGCAAAAAAATTTTCACAGTAACACCTCAAAATATATTTTCAGGTGTATTTAATATCTTAATATATTTTGTGATTTATCTAGCAGTCTAAAATACTTTTCTGAACATACCGAACGTCTTAATATTTTAAATCCAGAGTCACATCACAAAATGTTTTATAATACTTGACGCATTTGAAAAAATACTTAAAAACACCAAATAAATTATAAAATACTTTGAAGCCTAGATAAATGCACATGAAAACAATATTTAAAAATGCTAAGTGAAACAAAAGTAGAACACTTATTAGTTTAACTTTAAAGTGATTTTGAGTAAAAACTTTTTTAAGTTGCTTTCAAAAATCATGTCAAGCATATTATTCTTTTATCCAATTAATTTTCTTTTATTCAAACTAATTTATGAGTCTTTTCACAATATTTATGTCAAATTTCATATATCTATTATATTATATCAGATTATTTAATCACCCATAATGATGAGTCGCATGGTGGCAAAAAAAAAATCGCATTTGACATTTTTTTCATTTTGGTTTATAATTAAATAATAATATTTTAAAAATAGGATATACTACTTCCGGTCTTTAATATAAGATTTTGTTTGACTTTTATTTTGATCTTAAATATAAGACCCCAATCTACTTAGTCTCTCACATTTATCTATTTTTTTTCAAGATAGTCTTTTAATAATGGTAGTTTTAGATAACAAATTTAATTAGTAAGGATATTTTAGGAAAAACAACACTTATTCATTATAAATAACTAACTTAACTAAATTTCTTAATCTCACCAAATTAATCAAGTGGATCTTATAATTAGGACCGGAGATAGTATATTGTATCCCAAATGTTATTGAAACCTGATTCGTCCAAACATGCACATATTGAGCAAGTCATTAATATTAAAAAAAAAAAAAAATGCATGCAGGCACACGCATGCATGAATGCGGTGGGGCGAATAGGATTTATTATTATCATCTGCTGGGCTCAACGAGGGTTATGAAATTAAAGTAACCCAATGGAAATAAGACAAAAAAATAAAATAATAAAATATTGGAAACAGTTGAAAAATAGGTAAAGATCACGTGAATTAGAGGCACTTTGTAATTTAGCTGATGTTTGCTGCATATTTTAACATTTTATTTTATCTACAGTTTCCAAACTGTTACTTTTTTTTTTTTATTTATCGTGCCTCAATGCCCCAATAAATGTTTTGTTTGTCATCTTCCACAATTTTGGTCTTCGAATTGTAGAATGTAGTGATTTTTCAAAATAAATAAACATAATGCTCACATTGAATGAAATAAATTATCTGGTTTCTTAATCTCACTATTATTGCAGAAATTAATACGAATAGTTTTAGTTTTCTTATTAAAAAATAATAAAGAAAATAGAATGTATTGAATAATAATAACATTAACATAATAACGTAATAAGTATTGCCAAAAAAAAATTATTTCCCATGTTTTCCTATGCAATTCCCTTTCCCTAATTGTTGTTAACTTGTTATAATAAGCACAACATTAATTTTTCAAATTAAGTAATGATTGGGTCAAAATATGATTATATATTTTAAAATAAATAATCAGCATCAATAAGAATAAAAAAATCCTTTATAAAATAGCAAAAAAATTAATTTTGTTACCCTTGAAAGCTTCAAAAATCAAAATTTGTTGAGGAAAATTAAAGTAGAATAAAAATTATAAAAATGTATATGATACTTTTTTTCAAAGAGATTTCACTCACTCTTATTATTATTAGGATAACTTAGTTAAAAAATCCCCTAATTTATTACCTACAAGAACCTAAATTACTGGATACAATTCTTATTTAACTATATGCAACATATTTTTAGTTATGTATAAATAAGTTTAATTTTGAATACTCTTAAACACGTTTAAAGATAAATTGCACATAGCTAATAGAGAGTTACAGCAGCTAAAAATGAGTAGCATTAAGTTTCATTAGTTTCATTAATTATTATTATCTGTCTCAAAAATTCAAATTCAATGGCTTGAAAACTAGTGCTTGGTTGTCATTTTTGCACTGTGGCCTGGACGGCTGGATGCAACCTAGCCAGATTAGGTGGGGCCTGGTCCCCCCCCAAAAATAACAGCGTCCGGCGAGGTCTAGGGACCAAGGTGGTCCGACCACAGGCCAGCCTACTTCATCGTTTTGCATTTCATCCATTATATTATAAGGTAAACCATTTATGTGCATTGTACCTTCAATAAAATTTCAAGTAATTATAATTTATGAAGATTATGACATTTTATTGATTTTATAAAGTATTTCTTTTTTAAAAAAGATAGCCAAATTGTATATTTAAATTATAGAGAGAGAAAAATACATAAAGCCCATATGAAATTGTATCCATTAAAAATATGTAAAGCCCGTATGAAATAACAGGACACATTAGACACCCATTTATTAAAAAGTTTACAAGATAGAAGATAAAAACCTTACCAGAATACTTCTGGCCTAGTGGTGACTGGCTAGGCCACAAGTGAGGCGAGTCTCTGCTCTTTGAGGACGGGGGTTCGAATCCTCACTTGTTAAAAAGGGTACCGGGAAGGGCTTTACTTGTCGCCCGACCCGAATCCGGACTAGTTGATCGTTCGGGTACAACTGGCCCAAAGAGGCTAGGGCCCAGAAAAGGCGCGGTTGGATACCGGATGGTTTATATATATAAAAAAAAAAAAGAAGATAAAAACCTTTAAAATACAGTTACTCTTCCGGTCTTAAATGTAAAACCCTTGTACTACTGAGTATAAGGGTCTTACATTTAGAATAGAAGGAGTATTAAAACTACATATCCAAAATGATGACCAAATTAATGCCTTCGACATGCTGAAGGATAAAATTAATGGATACTAAGCTAATTCTAATGACCTCCAACATCCCATTATTCCCCAAATATCTTACACATCTTTAAAAAAAAAATTGTTAAATTGTTAAATTTGTCAAAAAAAATTCATTTTTTATCTTTATTAATTAAAAGACCAATTCCTTCACATGGGATGAAATGGGAAGGACAAAACTTGGATCCATTTGCATAATCATTAGGCCCATTTATATTAAAACAATTGAGAAAAAAATCTCCTATTAAAATTTTTATTAATAAAAAAAACTTAAATCAAAGTACGGGTATTTTATAGGTACAAAATTATCAGAGTACCAATACTTTCCCTATATGAAAATTTATCAAGCCCCTGTCATTAATAAAAATTTTAATAGGAGATTTTTTTTTCCCAATTTTTTCTTATATTAACAAAACCAGCATTAGCAAGAACTGAGAAAAAAGGAGATGGGCAAAGAGAGATAGGGAGGTCACATCTCAGCTGAGCAGGTGAATCTGTAGTTATTAGAATGCAAGTTCCCTTTTTTAGCTTGGTTGAGCCACTTCAAGAATAAAGTTGCATCATTTTTTCACTTTTAAGATTATTCTCCTTTCCTTTTCAGCTCATGTGCCTCTATTCTTCTTTTACTTGTTGGGGCCAAACCCTTTTGATTTATTACCTCAAATATCTCCTTCAAAAAGGGGAACTCATCCCCTTTTTATTATTACCTTCTTGACGCTCCTCAGATTCCTTTTCTTATTAGGTCACTTTATTTTATCACCTAAAGGTAATTCATTTTCATCCCTCAAGTGGCATTGAGAGAATAAGGACATGTCACGTGCTTTGTTTTCCCCCGGGGGGAATTAATTTGTTTTTCTCCATAATATTTCTTCTTTTCAATTCATTAGTGTTATTTAATGATAATACTTTTTTTATTATGTAAAAGTGCAATTTTATCTTTGATATTATTTCCCAATCACTACCTGATTTTTTTTAGCGGTGTATTTTTTTAATTGAGAAGTTCGTTCTTTGTTTTGTTAGGTTATATTTATATTGTTCGGTTTGTGTGTTTGATAATGAGACCCAACTTTGTTTTATGTTATAAATTTCTACTTTTATAAAAAAAAAATTATTCTTAAATGTTATATGGTGTAAATGTTGAGCTTTAAAGAGTCAATGAGAGCAAAAATTTGGAGTATAAAAAATATGAAGATGTTGATATGAATACACGAGACTACAAAAGAAGATAAAATTCATAATGAACATATATTAAGAATAATTAGCATGATTTCTATTAAGAAATAATGGTAGAAAATTGTTTAAAATAGTATGTAAATTTACAAAGATCATTTGGAAAGATGGTAAAGATAGTAAATCCCACAATATAGAGTCTTCTAAAAATAGTTAGGTGAAGATTGAAGAGAACTCAAAAAATGCATTAAATAAGATTTTTTGATTAACAACTTATTTAAAAATTTGGTTATTAATAGAATAAAACGACAACATATAATTTGCGCAGCTAATCTCATCTAGGTGAGATAAGCTTCGTTGTGACAGATGATTCTTCTGTGAAAGCATAATAATGCCTTGGTTGGGGCACAAAAGAAAAAGAAAATATTAGGAGGGGAAAAAACCACTATCTTTTTTTTGGTCAAAAGGAAAAAACCTCTATCTACTAAATTTGTTTTATAAGAAGCACTTGATAAATTTTTAAATGCAAAAAACACTGATATTTTACAAATTTTATCACAAGAATATTAGTATATATTTTGATTTAGATCTCCTCAGTGGTAAATTTTTTAATAAGGGGTCATTTTCCCAATTTCTTTTATTAAAAATTGAGATGGAATGGGGAAAAACGAAGAACCAAACATACAGATTTTGATAGATACGATTGCCTCTGGGAGTTTCACCCAAATGGGTAAACATTGGGTGGGGCACCTTAAGAGAGGCAAAATCATGTTCCCCCAGTCATACGAAGCCACCACATGCTCTGCTCCCTCCACAAAGTGCAATTATCACAATTTTAAGGAAACTATCACTTGAGACCCTGGACAGAATATGACACCTCATGCCCACTTACAAGACTGTTAAATTAAACTATAAATATATGCTCCTCCGGTCTTTAATATAAGACACATTTAACTAATTTGATTAAATTAAGAAAGTTAGGTAAGTTAGTTAATTATAAGTTGGTTAATTATAAGAAATATGACACGTTTTTCTTAAAATATTATAATCATCTTTCTTAATACTCATTTTCTTCTTTTACTTGTTATGATTGAGGAAGTATACATATGGATAATTTAGGAAAAAAATAATAAATATGAGAAATAGATATTATATTTAGGATCAAAACCAACTCAACAATTGGTTCCTATATTAAGAAGCAGATGAGTAACTCTATCTCTTATTCTATTTCTTAGATATATTTGGTATTCTGATCTTTTTAATAATACAATTTTAATTATATTTTTTTATTTTTGATGTGATCATGTGTTTATGTATATGTTTAGTAACGGTAAAATTACATCTAAAAAAATAGACCATGAGTGAAAGAGCGCCGCTAAAAAATGAGATGCTGAGTATACTTGAAAAATAATATCAGAGACAAAATTGTAGTTTTACTCAAAATTAAGATATCATCTGAACAACAATCAAATTGGCGTAAACAGGAGGATTTGATTTTTTAACCACTATATGGGGAACAAATCTATTTTTAAAAAAAAAAGGCCGCTCCTTTATTGTTTTAAAAAAAAAATACCATGTATTTTATCAAGTTTTTTAATCTGCGAATTCAAAAAAGTCATTCAACCATCTATTTGTGTAAAACTTTTCTAATGTCTGTTTTCTTTTTCACTGCATAATTGCTTGCAGAGATCTTATTTCTATTTTGTAACATTTTGTTTCAAAAACTGAAAACTCTGCAAATCATGAGAAAAATGTTTAGGGCCTTATCTCTATTTTTTTTTCATAATTGCTTGCAGAGATCTTATCTCTAATTTATCATCTCTATAGCCTTGTTTAGGGCAAAAAAAAAAAAAAAGCTTTGCAAGAAGAGAGAGGGACCAAATTTGGGATGACAAACAAACTTTTTATTAAAAAAAAAAAATATTGCAGCTTTGAGACAGAGCATATGCTTCTTTTTCTATACTGACTGAGCAAAGTTGTGTTGATGAGGATTGGTGAAAATTGGACAACCCAAAAAAACAGCATTTAAAAATTAAATTAATCTTAATTATGAATCTGAATTCTGATTTTCTGAACTGTCTGCTCAGTTTTGGATCGTCTTATTCTCAAATTAAAAAAATAAGGAGTGAAGAAGAAGTAAGATACACATTCCTCTGAATTTGGTATACTTCTTTAAAGAATTACAGTAAATTCACTTTCTCTCTCTCTGTTTTTTTTTTTGGTTTAATATTTCGTACAACGTGAATTTTCCTTTGTTTCAATTTCAATGTAAGGGAATAAGGCTGTGGACTTAAATCTCATAAATCTCTACGAGTCAATAAATGTCGAAAAGAATTTAAATAAATTTTTTAAAATGAAGATCTATATCATCGTAAAAAGGCATCAATCACAAAGTGTTAGGGAGTGAACAACCCTTTCAATCATTTTGCAAATCTCAAAAAGCTCTTAAATCCCACCCTACTCCCAAAAACGGCAATCCACGTGGCCTTTTTTTTTTTTGTCAAAAACAAATTAATCTGAAAGCTTTTATAATTTTTTTCAATTTTAAATCAGGTCTCAAAACTTTTTTTATTGGATTACTCAACGGTATTCAAACTCACTATTCCATGAATTATGAGTTAAATCCTTACTAACTTTCACTTTAAAAAAAAAAATCTTACTAACTGAATTGATCTTTATTTGTCATAAGGCTTTTTTTTTTACCAAAAAAATCTTAAACGAGTTGGGTTTCAGAGTTCATCAGGGTCAAGATATATCTCCAAACTTAAATAACACTTTTAGAAACACTTACAAATCGCCTACTAATAAACCCTTCATATCAGTAGAGAGATTCATACTCATAATCTTATAAAGTTATAATTTATGAGTCGATGCCTTGCCAATTAAATGAACTCTTGGTGGCATTTGCTACAAGGCTTTTGATCTCATCTATCGAGGTAACTGTTAGGTTATCTTCGCACATACAAAGTTAACATGAAGAGTCTAATCTCTATTCAAAAGACGGCAAGCTTTGTGATTATGTCTTCAAAAGGGTGTTCTCGTACTGTCAAATCTGATAGGGAGATTGGCCGCATTGAGACGGTCATTCACAAAGTGTTATGGAGTGAATATCCCTTTCTATCAATTTTCTGGCCTCAAAAAGCACTTGAAACGCCCCTAAAAAGGATGAGGACTATAACTAATAATAAAAAAAGTAAAAGGCAATTCCTGAGGCTTCTTTTGTTATGGGCAAAAAAGGAGAATTGGATATTGAGGACTTACCATAGTCAGGATGTAAGTATAAACTAAAAAATGTTTACAAAGTCACTTATAGATCACTTGCTAATAAAATCTATAAGCTAAAAAATGCTTACAAAATCACTTATAGATTACTTGCTATGTTTGGATTGGCGTTAGATAAAACTGACTTATAATCTAACTGACTTTTGTATCTAAAGTTAGAGTAAAAGTCAGTTAGTGTAATATGATTTATGTTTGGATAAGTGTTTATAAAAAGTCAGTTGAAAAAGTTAAAAGTTGTTTGGATGATTAATAGAAAAGTTAGTTTGGTTGTAAATGACTGAAAATGGCATAGACTTTATGGAATAATAGTGTTTGAAATTATATGTTTTTAATGTAATAATAGTTTAAAAAATACATAAAATTATTATGGTAAAATATAAATAGTTTATTTGTGAGATTATAAAATAAAAATATTTGTTACGGAGAAAAATTTGAAAACACATTGTAGATAATTAATTAAATATACATAATGGATAAACAAGAATATAAATTAAAATTTATTTGGTCTCTAATTAAAGTATATGAAATCACATGACTAATTAGATCGTAAGCTTTGCACAATTTTCCCATAAGTCAGTTAGAAAAGTTGATTCAGATTACGTTGAATAAGTCAGTTAGAAAAGTTACTTTTTCCCATAAGTCAATTAGAAAAGAAGTCCCATCCAAACAATCTTCTGAGTCATAATAAGCCATTAACCTCAGTTTCACGCTTTCCTATATGCTTTTGGCTTCTCCAACTGCAATCCAAAATGGGCAATAGAATTTGAATTCTATGGGTCAAATTCTTATTAATTAAAGGGTTAAGTTGTAAATTTATTTTAAAAGCCTTTACTTAGCAGTAATGTTTTCTTAGAAGTTTTTTTTAGTTCAAGATTGCCCCTTATCATTAAAAACATGAAACGGTCAATATTAATATTTTAAGTCAATGTTTTTAACAGAGTAGATTGACATTGCTACGTTTTGAAATTTCCGAGCGATACTAAACTCAAAAAAACTTTCAAGACAACATGGATCCTGAACAAAAACTTCCTAAACAAGTTTATGTCTTAACCCTTAATTAAATCAATCTTTTATCAGGCATAAGCTTTTGATATAATGTATTAAGGCAAGTTTTAGCTTCTCTGCACACTCTAATCTCTGTTCAGAAGACGGCAAGCTTTGTGATTATTATATGTCTTTAAAAAGTTAGAAGTTGGGAGGGGGGTCTCGCAATGTCATTTCCGGTGAGGAGATTGATTGCCTTCATGCAGCGGCACTGAACTCCTATCTTATGGCCTCCTTTAATTGTTTGGTTTGTGGAATGAAATGAAATGAAATAAAACAAAAAACAAGAATAGAATTTTTTTTTTGAAAAAAAAAGATGATTTTTTTATACGTGAATAGTCGTATAAGTTCTAAGATACAAATTGAAAACAGAAAAAATATTTATACCTTGGTAATGATTACAAATATATAATATATATTTTTTATTTAATATCCAACAGTATCTCGAACAGGATTGTCTCTAATAAAATGATACATGTGTTTAGTAAAAATAAAAGAGATCAACTTTTCTAATGAAGTTTTAACATCTAATGTATTTTTACATACTACGTGCGTCTTTACATGTAAACAATTTTATATTTACAAGTTTAAGTGCGGCATTTTATAAATAATTTTGGCTATCTATCTAATAATAAAATATTTCCCATAAATAAAAATTTATTTATTAATCACATTGTTGGATGAATTACATAGGAGACATGGGAAGGTTTGGTCAAAGGTTTATGATTAAAAACTTAATTGTGCAAAGGTGCCTAGAATTAATTTAATGACCTAAATACAACATATATTCAACAGATAAAATTCTTTTTCCACTAAGTGTAACTTATCTATGACTACATGTAAAACGAAAGACATTTTCGTATAATTGAAGATAGGTTGCATATAATTGAGAATGAGTTACACCCTCTTGAAAGACTTGATTTATATACCATTGTATAATTAATTTTCTAATAAGAAAAATTTGACCAATTTTTCTCCAAAAAAATGTGTTAGATATTTATTTGTTGAAGCATAGATATCTTCCTATTAGAAGCAATCTTATTTGAAGCATTGTTGAGCACTAAATGTAAGCACCTCTTATAAGGGGGATTCGAACCTTTATTCGTCACTTTATAAGAGATTAATCCCTTCTGTTAAATCCAATGTTGTTGGTAATGTGTCATATATTTAGGTTTCTAGCATCTCTACATCACACAACCAAACGGGCCAGCTCCAATGAAACCGTCCAATACAACTAGAAGAATCAATTTTTTTTCCCTCAAAGGTCGGAGGTTTGAATGGTACTTTTTATTTCTTAAAGTCCAAACACATTCTTAACTTCAAATGATCTGTTGCATGAAGAAACTAATTACCTTCAGCCCTCTGAAAAGCCCAAGGAGCCAACTAATTCTACCTTGGAACTCCAAGAAAGTATTCGTCTTTTTAAAAAAAAAAGAAAGTATGGGTAAAAAAAAGGAACAAAAATGCCAACAAGGGAAGGAACCCACTAAGCGTCAGAAAAGACCCAATCAAACCCAAAGAGAGAGGAACTCTACCACAAACTGGGCTAGCACAATGTTTTCAAAAACAAAAAAACAGAAGCAATAACTAACAGGGGTTGAGTTTTTTTTTTGGGACTAAACAGGAGTATTAGTAGTAGAAGGAGTTATTCTATCACAATATGATAAATTAAGGTTCGAATCTCTATTGAGAGAGGTGTGGCTAAGCCTGAGAACACTTTGCTGGAGTTCAAAAGCCCAACTTTAAATAATTGCAAACCATAAAATTAAGTGCTTTGTAAATTGTGATTCTAATGTTATAGGGAGGTAAGTAGGTTTTTAGATTATGTTTTGTGTAATTTATTGTTATGTTTGCTCTCATTCTAAATGTATGGGTTTGTTAAGTAATTTACCCAACTATTTGTTTCGTCTCTTAAATTGATATTGATGGCATGTATTAAAAGGGATTTATACCAATGGGGTAATAATTAAAGAAATATTTAAAAATAAAGTATATTTATTATAAATAACTAATTTGAATAATTTTTAAAAATAATTTTAAAGTAATTATCTAGTTCATATATTTAATACCTGTGAAAATATAATAAATAATTTTATGTCAACTTGAAAGAAAATTAAGAAGAGAGAGCATCAAAGGGATTCGGATGCTCTCAAAATTCTCTTTCCTTTTTTCAGTGATAAAATTCTTTTCGTCTTCCTCTCAAAATCTTTTCTTCTCTCTTAGATTAAAGATGGTTCAGATATAATAGTTTAAAAAGTATTATTATAATATTATTAAAATATGAATAATAAAATTTAAACCATTATAATATTATTAAAATATAAAATTTAAATTTTAAACTATTAAAATTTAATATGAACAATTCTATATAAAAATTTTTTTGGCCGGAAGTTTGTAAAATATTTTAATAATAATTTGGTAAAATATTACATATAAACTATCCATTTCTAGGGTGGAGAAGGGTTTTTAAGAAGAAAAGGAAAACAAGGATCATGAGAGAATCTTGGTCTGACATCAAAAAAAGTATTGGTAATAATGATAACTGAACCTATTTTAAACCAAATAATATCAATATCCATTACTATCTCCCTCCCTCTCACTCACACACACAAAGGATACTTTTTTCTTCCGATTTGGTAGTGTAATCACTACAATTTAATGAATTTATAGGTTATAGTATATTATATTGAACTTATTATTAAATTTGATAATTTTAAAAATATAAATTAAGTTATTCTAATAAAATATAATATGATGAGGACAACATGGTGAAGACAAAGGTAGTGAAATGAAATCAAGTCCAAGTCCATTGAAGCTCACCTCAACATATCTCAGAGTAGAAAAGGAATTTCATCAATATATCAATATATATAAAATAAGTTTTAGGATTAAGATGCACTTAATACTCTGATTTATTTTTTATGTGCATCCAATATCCTTAAATATTTAATGGTGAAATTTTCCCTATCATATATTAAACATGGAGCAATTGATTCCCCCAAGTTAACAGAGTTGACGCCATTTCTTAAGGGGTAAAATAATTCAAAATTTAGATGCCCGTTGATCCCAAACTTCTTTAGTTAAAAGCATGCTTTGTAATTTTCAAAATAATGATTGAAATATTGAGCAAGGGTCAGAAATATTTTTTTCACCAGGTTTGGAACTAAATTTAAAAAATCATTTCTTATTTCATATGAAAACATTTTTTATTGGGATAGACATTATCGAAAAGCTTTTTGAGTCTATTTTTATATATAACGAGTTTGAAATTTCACTTCAAAAGCATTTATGATTCGTGAGATATTGTAATAGCATTTATCTCTGCACAATATTTATTAGGAAGGATCTTGAAAACTATAATTATTTATAAGGACAAAAAACTAAAATATAAATATAAAACTATTAAATAACCTTAACCAAATCTCTACATTTCCTGTTATTACATTTCAGTTGCATATATTTTTTCATAATCTCCTTAATTTTTTATCAAAATTCTTTATAATCTTTTTCTCATAATTATTTGCAACAAAATTTATTGAAATAAAATCAATATTATTTACTATTAATCCAAAATATCTTATATACCTAAATATATATTTTATGCAACTAAATCAGACAATTTAATTATCAAAGAGTCCAAGCATCACACTTTAAACATAAAAAAATATAATTTAAATACTTTAAACATCAATATTTATTTCAACTCAAAAAATCAATTTATAGTATTTTACATATAAATATGTTTATTTAAACTTAAATATATTTATAACATATATATACAGCAAAAAAATTTATAAAAAAAAGGTTAAAAAAAAGAGATATTTGAAAAAGAGGAATTTCCATTGAAATCTGAAGAAAGACAAAAATAAAAATTAACTGTTGTTCGTATGGTTTATGTAGATGAATAATTTCATTTTATCTTGTGTTTAGGTATATAAAATATTTTGGATTAACAATAAATAATTTTAATTTGATTTCAATAAATTTTTGTTGCAAATAATTATGAAAAAAAAGATTACAAAGAATTTTAGTATAAAGATTTATAAAAAAAATTCAATGGAGGTGTAATTAAAGAAAATATATGGATTTAGTTAATTAAGAATAATTTAATAGTTTTATATTTATATTTTAATATTTGATCTATACAAATAATTATAGTTTTAAAGATCGTTCCAATAAATATTACTCTCATCCAAATATCACAGGCGTCATTATTGTTGATGCTGCGACTAGGACAACTAACTATTAATATAAGGAAAAACCATATTGGAGGTACCTATACTTTTTTTTCAATTTTCAATTTGGTACCTATGTGTTTTTTGTTCTTAACTAAATCTTTATTTTTCCTCTATTAACATCATTAATTCTTATATAGAGACTAAAAATATCAATAGAACAAAGTTATAAGAGCTAATGTTGCTAAAAATATAAAATTAAATGTTTAATTAAAGGGGAAAAAACACATAGGTACCAAATTAAAAATTGAGAGAAAGTATAGGTACCTTCAATATGATTTTCCCTTAATATAAAATATCACTCTGTTTTATCATAAAAGCATAAATTATATAATATAAGACTCTTAAGAAATTAGATAAGTTAGTTAATTATAAGAAATGTAATACGTTTTTCCTAAAATACCATAATCATCTTTATTAATATTCCCTCTTCCTCTTCTATTTGATTATGGTTGAAGGAATATCCATATAGGTAATTTAAAAAAACTGATAAATATGATAAATGAATCTTATATTTAGGATCAAAACTAATTTAACAATTAGATTCTGCATTAAAAACCGGAGGAGTAGTTTGTTTTTACCAACTCATAAATTAGAGTTAGTTATACGGTGAAAATGTAAAAGTTAAGGAACTACTTGTAAATTTTTTAACTTCAATTAATTGTTTGGAGCATTCGATGAATCAAATGCAAGGAGTACTTCCCATTTCATTTATGAAACTGCAGAAAAAACATGCATTTATGGACTGAATCCATCTTCCCCGTACTGTCCAGGAGACCAGGGCTCCAGGGACTCCAGTCTAGAACGGTGAGCCAGGTAAATAAGAATTTCACTTTTTTTCCCCCAACAAATAAGAAATTAACTATACTCATGGTCTTATTAAAGATTAATATAATTTTTAGTTTTTAAAATTATTTTCATTTTAGATTTGATTTCTCAAATTTCAAATTATAAATTTTAATTTCTCAAAGGGTAAAATGATTTATATTTTTATTTGATTATAGGTATTAATGTTATAATACATAGTTTTCATATATATATTAATATATAAATAAATTTATAATTAGGAATAATATTTTTTTTATAACTTTCCATTTACAAATCACATGAATGCGGTTTGCTTTGGGGTTCATCTTTATTTTATTTACTGTTGTCCTTTTGAATTTACCTAGTTATATTTTGTTCCAATCAACATAATCTTTAGTTTAAAAAAGTTTCTCACCTTAAAGTAGTTTAATTGCATATAATACCTTAAAATTTGAAGCTTCTTGTTTCTCTTTTTTTTGAGGAAAAAAGGCTTTGCTATAAATTCTCTCAAAACTTTACATATGTACACATAATTTTTCTGTAGTCAATCATTTCATTAACAAAATGTGTACCTAAAAAAAATAGAAATTATATTGTAAATTAAAAAAAAAAATCATTAACATATGATTTTTTTTTTTGAAAATATGAAAAAAGGTTACAACTTATTTCTAATATGGCCAGAGTTACATTCCCGGCTAACAAGAAGATAGATATCTCACAGAAGAGAATATATTATAGAATCGATCAATAAAGGACAAACGCCACCGATCAAATGCAGAAGATGAACATGAACAAACCAATCTCTTTCATCATAAAATTGCACAAAAGAAGCTTCTTTCTTCTCTATCAGTCTCATGTTTCAGAGACTGCAGCATCAGCAGGCATGAGAAGAGAAGAAGAACAAGAACAAGCAAATAATAAAAAGGGGGGGAAAAAAAAAAACCTGAACCAAAATCAATGTATTTACACATTGTCTGACCAAATAACAAAGGTACAACAACAAACAAACAAGCAAGGGACAGCCATGAAAGCTACCATTACCTGTCTTTTTGTGCCCCAAACCATGTGCCTGCATTATATCATTCCTGCGCTTCTTTCATCTCCCTCCCCCCCTCTCTCTCTCTGTCTTCTTGATCCTGCAAATTTCATACCTTTTTCTTTACCTCTCTAAAACTTTACCTCTACCTAATTTTCCTAACAACATCATAGTCAAACTCAAATCCACACCGAAAGTACAAGCAACATTGTTAATTTGCAGATTCAGGCTAGTTTTTTTCGCTCAAGAAGACTTGAGAGACAGGAAAGAGGAATCAAATTGTTCTTATTTAGATATATACTTATCTGGATATGTTTAGACTGAGGAGAATAACAGTTAAAGGAAATGTTAAAATTGAATCATTCTCCTCAATTTAAACATACCCCTTATGGAAACTTTCTGTGGATCACTTCTTCTTGGACTTATCCTTGTTGCTGGAGAAGATTGAACCCAAGCCGAATAAATTTGCAGAAGGAACATTGATAACAGGGTTGACTCTAACGCCATTATGGACATAAGATCCATGGATTTTCTTCAGTGGAGGCTTTTGATAAGGCCTTGTGGGAGTATGCTTGTGAGGATTTTGCTTCATGTTGGGACCTTCCTTTGAAAGTGGCATCCTCTTAGCACTTGGGGTAGGAGCAGAACCAGTCGAATTGCTTCTTGATAAAAGTGGCAAAGGACATAAGCTTCTTCCATAGCCACCACTGCCACAACTGCTACTTCTTTTGAATCCCCAGAACGACTTGTTAGTATTATTAGAATTAGAACTCTGCTTCTCATCAACTTCATCAGTATTCACTACAGGTTGCTGCTGCTTGAGCTCTCTGAGGCTTTCGTTCCTGATTGTTTTCCTGGTTGAGGCATTTTCACGAACAGTTTCAGTGGGTGGGACGGTTTGATGAAGTGGTGATTGGTCTTTCTTCTTCTTCTTCTTCTTGATCTCAGTGGGAATCATTTTGCCATCAGAGAAGAGCTCATCCGCTGAAGATGACTCTTGCTCCAAGCTCTCACGAACACAAACATCAAAATCAAAGCTGGAGTTCAAACCAGAGGAGTTTGATCTAAAAGGGGTTTGCTCAACTGGGATAACATCTGATTGAGAGAAATCATGCGAGAACGAAATTCTCGGACTCATTGTAGAAGCCCCACAATTCTCAGAGCAAAGTTCGACTGCCATTTCGATCAATCTTTGGGAAAAACTAGGAACCACACAGACCCACACCCAGATTTGAAGAGAAAAAACAGTACAGAAAAAAAGCAGAGGATGGATTGATTGTACTGTTGAATAGAATGGCTTGAAACAGGGTAGCAAAAGGTAGGCTAGAATAAAAGGGACGTCAGAGAGAAGTCAGGAAATAGGAATAACGTAAAAGAGAGGAATTGCATTTCAGAAAGTTAAAAAAAAAAAAACAGAGAGAGAAGGAATTGAGTTCTCTGTCTTTCTTTCTCTTGGTGAGTCTGACACTTGAAAATCAATCAAGAACAAGCCTGCAACTTTAAGTGGTCCAAAGAGGAGGAGGACGCGGAAAGGTGTGAGAATGAAAATGGCCGATGGGGTTGCAGGAAAATGAAGGAAGATGATGGAGACCTTGGGAGTTAGCCTTAACCCACCACTGAGTGATGTGTTTGCTGTTGATTTAAGCTGGCTTGTTGGAGAAGTACAGAAAGAGATGAAGCAACGTGCGAGGAGAGACAGGATTATGACGGGATTAGGTTAATAACTAACAACGTCCTCGCGTTTTCAAAAATTAGCAAAAACCATGGAGAGAGAACTGTAGTTTTAGGGGGAAAAACAACTCAAATACTCAAAATCTTTTATTAATTAATATTTTTCACTAAAATTATACTTTTCATATAAGGTTCCCAAACACTTTTCACGATCTTTCTTTTTTTTCGTTATATTTTTTTTGACCAAATTTTTTTGGTTATATAAGAAAACCATGATTTTGATATTAGTTAGGAAAACATTGTCTAACAATTTTTTTTCACAAAATCTATTTTACTAAAAAATCTTATATTTCTCACAATTTATTTTATAAAATTTTAAATTATACCAATGCTTTATTTTAGTCCAAGAAGAAAACCTAACCATGCCTTTTAAAAAAAAAATTAATCCAACTATTAAGTGTAAGAGTAAACTTTTTACAATTGGGTCTTATATAGTCAATGACACCAAATATTTTTTTTTCACCTTTTTTTATATGTGGAGTTGTGAGTTTGAACTCTTCATAAAAGGATAATGAATACATGAATTACAGGGGGAAAAAAAAACCTATTCACAATTAAATTGCTATACAAACACTGAGATTTGAACTTTTAACAACTTGCTTTGGGTAAATAGTTTGTATCCATCACTAACTTAATTTGAGTTGAAAAAAACTATCCATGCTTATCCAAAATCCAACATTTTGGGGAAAAAAGCATTATTATGAAATTATTATATGAATTGTGAAATCTATTAAGAATGAATTTAAATAAAACTTAAAAAAAATCAATTAGTTATTGTTGAATTATGAATCACGTGGCTTCATTTAAATTTTATATTGATTGATTGATTTTTCGCCAACGATATGTTGATTGATTGATTTATATAATATCATTATTTTAAAAAAATTATACTTTTCTTTTTAGGAATTTTATTATTAAAGTATATAAGGTATTGTACTAAGTTAGTCTATAAATTAACTATAGAAGGCTTATTTATATGAGTAAAATACTCTAACTATCCTTTTAATTTGTATCAATTACACAGATATCTCTTGTATTTTAAAAATATATAGTTTAATCTAATAAGTTAACACATTTAGGAATATCTAAAAAGATTCTAAAAACATTATTTTTAACTGAAATTTATATTAAAATAAATTTTACTTATTATTTTGCTCTTCATTCTAATAAATTCCTAAGTTATATTTTTACGGTTAGATAAATTTCATTCATTTAAGGCAAACATATAAAAACTTAACTAATTTTTTCAATAAATATATATACTTTGACTAAACATGTTTATAAATTTTTGTAACAAAGATGTGCTCAAAAATTTTGAATTATAAATTTAAATAATTTATAAAATTTTTTAAACTTATACAATAAACAAAGACTATTCTTACAATTTAAAAGAAATCAAAGTAAATAATTTCTAATGAATATGATAAAATATTAAAATTATAAATTTTTTTGATATATATCAAAATTAATAAATTTTATAACATATTAGAAATTTTAAAAATATATGTATTAGAATTATTTTTGATTTTATAAAAACATTTTTAAAAAATAAATGTCTAAATAATTATTAAGTTAAAAAGTGACATTTTGATTAAAACAAATTTTAAGTCAAACTCAACGGCCAACTAGCTATTTGAGTGGATGAAAATTGAATATTAAATATAGAAACGAGGTTAGTGTAACATCTATTTTAATTGTAAGGGAGGTTTATATATGTTTTTAAAATAGAGGGAAGGTTTCTATAATTGAGATAAAATAGAAGGGTCGTTGATGTAATTTACTCTATTTATATTGCTTTAGCAATTTATATATGAACTTTGGATTGGAGTTAGGATGAAAATACAATTTACATGCTTCTTACTATGAATATTGCATGAGTGGATACCCATAACTCCTAACTTTTAGAATTCCCATAGGATTTCTTACCTTCAAGTGTTATAAACTACATAATCTCCTCAATAAATGACTAGGGAGGAGTTTCTTATTGTTAATACCATTATGATATTCTTTATTCCTTTATAACCCTAGTAGAGAACTTCAATATTTGAGAGCTTATAAATAAAGGTCATGCATACGACATTTGTACTATGAAACAAAGCGAATGAGAAAAAAATCATTGTCTTTTATATCTCCTGTTTTCCTTGTTACTCTCTAGTTTCCTTATTTCTTCCTGACTTATAACATCTTATCAGCACAACCTTACTATGAAAATTTGATATTTCGTAAGATAATGTATTCTCGTTATCCAATTATCTCCTTATTCAATCATCATCATATATAATCTTAATCTTCTATACATTTGTTACATATTAATTTTGTATTATATACTTTCTTACTTATCATGTTTTATATTATATAATGTTATTCTATATACATTTTAAGTTTTTCATTACATTACATTTTTTATCTTTTATTTATGTTATATTATGTTATTTTATTTTTCTCCCTTTGTGTTTTATATTATGTTATTTATGTTTTTTTAATTGATATAATTTATGTATCATCTCTACTTGGTATCTATGTTGTTTTATATTGTTTTTTTTACTAATTCTCATATATATATATATATGTATATAATTTATACTATTTATATTTTCTTTTCCCTCATTATATTTGTTTATATTTATTTATGTTATTTATTTATGTTGTTTATATAATTTGTTTATAATAATTGCCTAATAGTATTATATGTGAGTATAGGTTTACTTATTATTTATATTATAAATTTGTATTTATTTAATTTATTTCACTGTAACATTATCTTTGTTTTTAATTGAAATTGTTAGTATTTATATATGATAAATGCATATTAGTTAGTTTATTGCAATATTTATATATTTATTTATATTATTGCTTTTTCCCCCTTCCTTCTATATATATCATATACATTGTCCCTATATTAGTTATTGTGACTAATTATTTGTGTTGTTTATCTCTTCCATCCACATATATGTCTATTTGTTATTCTTCATGCTTTATTTATTTATTTATTTATTTTTGTTTATAATTTTGAAGGAATAATTTATTTATAAGTGACTTTTGAATCCTAATATTTTATTTATTATGGTTCAGTATTCATCAATTTTATTGTAATTCTTATCTTTGTCATTATCATTTTAGTTTAATCCACGGTCAATCTTACCAAACTCGAGTTTACAACTCTTGATATCACAAAAAAATTATTTATCTTGGATCTTAGATGCTAAAATCTACCTAGATGTCAAAGGCCTAGGAAATACTATTTTACCTGGAAATAAAGCAACTAGCCAAGAAAAGGTTAAGGCCATGATTTTCTTATGCCACCATTTGCATAAAGGGTTGAAAGCTAAATATGTAATGGTGAAAGATCCATTAGAATTGTGGAATAATTTAAAAGAAAGATATGATCATCAAAAAATGACAATTTTGCCTAAAGCTCGTTATAAATGGATGCATTTCAGGCTCTAAGATTTTAAAACTATAACCAAATATAATTCAGTAGTTTTCTAAATAAGTTCTCAATTGAAATTATATGGTGAGAAAATAACAGAAGAGGACTTATTAAAAAAAAAAACCTTTTTAACTTTTCATGTTTCAAATGTGCTCCTACAACATTAGTATTGTGAAAAGGAATTAATCCCATGTCTTCTTGTGGCTAAATAAAATAATAAGCTATTGATGAAAAATCATGAGATTCATCCCATTGGATCAGCTTCATTCCTTGAAACGAATGTGACTGTGTGTAATAATTATCATGTGCGTAGATGTGGTCATGGTCGTGGCCGTGGTAGGGGACGCATTAATTACTGTTATTATGGTTGTGGAAGTAACAATTATACACTACAAGAAATTGTAGAAGTAGCAGCGGAACCTTTCTAGCGGTTAAATAAAACCGCTAGAAATTTCAGATATTTCTAGCGGTTCCTACAAAAACCGCTGCAAAATACAGACGGTTTGACCATTAAACGCACATTTCTAGCGGTTACCCCCTAACCGCTAGAAAATTAGAGCTAGAAAACTCCCCGGGCTTTGGCGGGAACTTGGCGCCAAATTTGTAGCGTTTACTTTCTAGCGGTTCAGGCTAATAAACCGCTAGACACTGAAAAATTCTAGCGGTTGATGCATGAAGCGCTAGAAATTTTTTTCATTCCCCGAGGAGTTTAGAAATTTCTAGCGGTTCACGGCCGAACCGCTAGAGATATCTAGCGGTTCGGCCGTGAACCGCTAGAAATTCCCAACGGTCATATGACCGTTGGGAATTTCTAGCGGTTAGGCACAAAACCGCTAGAAATTTCTAGCGGTTTTGTGCCTAACCGCTAGAAAGTCTCGGTCTATATATACCCCCCCCACACTCTCACTTCTTCAATCGTTCTGGAAGCGAAGCTCTGCTGAATTTTCTTCACAAACATATTTGAGTTCTGATTCAGTTGCAGATCCTTATTTTCAGGTAAAAATAGTAATTTATTGATAAATAATTTTTATTTTATGTTTTATTTTATTAATTTTATTATGTTATAGCTTATAAATTATTTTTTTTTATTTCATTTATAAATAATTACTATTTGTTGTTATTAGGATGCCTCGTCGACATGGGAAAGACCCAGTTGATCCTGAGAGAGCTGGACCCAGTGAGGTTCATCATGATGCTGATGAGCCATTTCCCAGCATTCATGACTACGATCTGAGCGAGGAGGATATCCTCAGTTTTATGGAGCAGGATGGTATTGAGCGGACTGAGGAGGCTCATTTTACTGGGGATGAGCAACCCCATGCTGATGCTGCTGACGAGGAGGAGGAGGAGGAGGAGGAGCAGGATCAGGGGAATGAGTATCCCCAGGCTGCACAGCGTCCTGCTCCGAGACGTCAGGCTGGTTATGAGGTGGAATTTGTCGGTAAGTATTTATTTTAACTTTTTAAAGTTTTGATCAGTATTTAATTTATATAGAAATTATATTAATTTATTGATATATAATTTATTTCTTAATTAAATTTTGTAGACACTGAGGGGAACAGGTCCTATCGGAGGCTGACAGCCAGAGAGCTGTCTATGATGACGGGCGGACGAGTGGTTGTGCCGCTCAATGAGTTGGGCCAACCGACGAAGAAAGGTGGCCAGTTGTACAACAAGTACGTGCGCCTCCTTGGTCAGCAGTGGACGCTGTTCCCCATCTACGTGCAGGACTGGAAGAAGATCACCTCAGACAAGAAGCAGCAAGGCTGGGAAATAATGAAGGTAATATAAAATTGTTATTTATAATTTTTTTTAATTTAAATAAATGATTATATATTTGTTTTCAAATAATTTAATTGTTTGATTATAATTTTTTATTTATTTAATTTGTTTGTTATTTATAATATTTTTAAAAGTAGTTAAATGAATATATATTTTTAATTTAAATTATTTAAAAGTAGTTAAATGAAAATAATTTGTTATTGATTTCATTAATTTATTACTTATAATAATTTTAAATTTAGTTGAGTAAAAATATTTTTTTATTTAAATTACTTAATTGTTTAATTATTATTAAACTTTGATTAATTTATATTTTATTTATAATATTGTTAAATTAGTTAAAAACTAATTATTTGTTTTTAATTATTGAAATTGCTTAATTATTTGTTTATAATTTGTTATTTAGTTAATTTATTATTTTAATCATAGAGTAAATTATTCTGGGGGAGGAGTTGAGGGCTGACACGATCAAGAGGCTGGGGATGGCATGGAAGAACAGGAGGGCCGACCTGTGGAGGGAGAAGAAAGGTGACGGGACGAGGCCCCTCCAGGAGATACTGGCAGATGTACCTGGTGGAGTCCCGGACCAAGACTGGTCCACTTACGTCTATTTTAGGATGACGGCTGACCAGATGGTATGATAATATTGTATTAATTATAATTTCTTTATTTTTATCCGACTTGACTCATTTAATTTAATTTTTTTACATTTGCTTCAGGCTCTTTCTAGGAGAAATGCTAGGAGCGTCAGGCATCAGACGATACGTCATAGGGCTGGATCCAGGAGCTTTGCGATCACTTATGACGAGATTGTGAGTACTTGAAATAAATTTATTAAATATGTAGATGTATTTAATTTGTAACTAATTATTTCTTTGATTTCATTTACAGATAGAAAAGACGCAGCAGGAGCGGGGATACACGCCCACTTATGGCGAGATGTGGCCGATGGTGTATAGACCCCGAGACGGGCGTGCGTCGGATGAGGTTGAGGAGATAGCGGTAAGTAATAAATTAAATATTAATATAATATCACAGTGTAGATATCATTATATTATAATTAACTTCTTTATATTAATTTTGGTAGGCACGGATGACTCAGGTCGATTTTTGAAGGTAGTCTTGGCCGGCCGCAGCACCCTGGTCGAGTTAGCGGGCTTGGACTTGGACCTACACCGACTAGGTGCCCCGCTCAAGTGGCGCTGGCCCTTCATATACTGCTGGGAGCCTCTAGATCTGCACTTCGCTCAACAGCGATAGCCTCGCATCCTCATCATCTGGATCGCGAGGTGATATGCAGTAGGCTCCAGCCTCGGAACTACGAGTCGACTTAGCGAGCTGCCGGGTTCCTCCTCATTCAGGAGGAATTGCGAGAGGAGCTCGACAAGAGTCGAGGCAGGAGTCAGGATCGTGCCGAGAGGTCAGTTCCCAGCGTGATCGTCAGCTCCAGACGCAGCTTGACCAGCTCTTGGCAGGCTGCTACGGCTCTGCGTCATGTGGTGGTCAGTATAGCTCCAAACATCTCGGTTCCTGACATCCCCGACCTACACATGCCACCAGTCCCGCCCCTACCCGCCATCCGCAGTCCAGTCCCAGCAGGTTGAGCGGCCTGCCACCGTCAGCCGGAGGATTCAGCAGAGGATGATCCCGATGATGCTGCTTCTGCCCCCCACCCATGATTTGCTTTCATTGTATCGGATTTTATTAGAATCTAATTTTACGGTTTTATATATTATTTAGATATTTATCTAAATTTTATATTTATTTGTTTCCTTTATTGATTTATTTCTATAATTTTATTTATGTCAAGTACTAATTAATATTGAAATATTTATTTATTTATTACAACATCAACATTACAATTATTAAACACGTTAAACATATTAATTACTCGAAATAATTCTATAATCATTTATTAATTTAATAAATATTTTTTAAAACTGTAGAATTTTCTAGCGGTTCTGGTGAACCGCTAGAAATTGTAGAATTTGACCGAATTTTTCTAGCGGTTCTCGTGAACCGCTAGAAAATTCTCAAATTGACCGAATTTTCTAGCGGTTATAAAACCGCTAGAAATTCAAAACAGATGTCCCGTTAAACCGCTAGAAATTTCTATCGGTTTGTAACCGATATTTAGAATTTCTAGCGGTTAATAACCGCTGGAATTGAATTTTCCGTCCGTTAAAACCGCTACAATTTGTAGCGGTTTTGTAACCGCTACAAAAAATGACCGTTCCTCCTCCCTCCTTTATAAGCTGAAGCACTTCAACTGAATTTCATTTTAACTTCTCTTTGAGCTCTGGGCATATTTTCACGAAATTTGAGCATTATTAGTCATGGATAGGTCGTGGATCAACTTGCACCGGTCGTCGACTCCGCAATACTTGGCTGGTCTAAACTATTTCTTGGATTTTGCTTTCGCCAATGCTGCCGTAAATGGTAAGATTCAGTGTCCCTGTCCTAAATGTAATTTCAAAAAGTGGCATCCCAAAGATATTGTTAGGGAACATTTAATCTTTAAGCCTTTTCCGCGAGAGTACGTATTTTGGCAACTACATGGGGAACGCTAGATATGGGTGCTGAGTCAGTGCCAGTAGTTTCACGGATGGGAGTTCGAGTGGATGAGGCCGATGCCGTGAATGATGCTGTGCGTGATGCTTTTGGTGTTCACGAAAGCTCGAATCCCAACGAAGATGAAGTAGGGACCTCAACCGGAGTTTCTAAGAAACGAAACTGCTCGGGAATTTTTTGACCTCATGACCGAAGCTGACAAGCCTCTTTATTCTGGGTGTACAAAGTATTCGAAGTTGTCATTCTTGGTGAGGCTGTATCACATCAAATGCTTGTGCGGTATGACTGACAAGGCGATGTCTATGTTGCTGGAGTTACTGGGAGATGCTTTCCCCCAAGCTGAATTCCCTCCGTCTTTTTACGAAGCAAAAAAGATTATTAACAAGCTTGGCTTGAACTATAAGAAGATAGATGCATGCCCAAACGACTGTATGCTATACTGGGGAGATGATGCCAACAAAGAGATTTGTACGAGATGCAAGACGTCACGCTATAAGTCGGTACGAAAGGGCAAGAAGCAAAAGAAGAAGAACCGGCCAAAATTCTCAGGTACAAATTATTACAGCGTGTTACTTGTTCCGTCTCTAAAAATATTCGGTATTTTAAATTTTTAATATATTATTTTCTTAGATACTTTCCTTTGAAACCACGGTTGCAAAGAATGTATATGTCATCAAAAATGGCTCAGCACATGAGGTGGCACGCGACTGAGGAAAACCTAGATGGTAGGTTAAGGCACCCACGAGACTCGGAGGCGTGGAAAGCGTTTGATGCGAAATTTCCAGACTTTGCCAATGATCCTAGAAATGTACGTCTTGCATTGGCAACCGATGGTTTAATCCCTTCGGAAACATGAGCACAAGTTACAGTATCTGGCCGGTGGTGTTAATTCCATACAATCTACCACCTTGGATGTGCATGAAGCAGAGCTCCTTTTTGCTTTCCATGATCATTCCTGGCAAGAAAGCACCAGGAAATGATATTGACGTATACCTGCAACCGTTGATACACGAATTGCTCGACCTATGGACGAATGGTGTTGAGGCATATGACTCACATGACAAGCAACTATTCAATCTCCGTGCAGCCTTGATGTGGACAATAAGTGATTTTCCCGGTTTGGGAACTTTGTCTGGCTGGAATGTGCATACTGGGTTGGCCTGTCCTGAGTGCAATTTTGATTCTGTGCCATGTCGCCTTCCACACAGTCGCAAGTGGTGCTTCATAGGACATCGACGGTTCCTTGATTCCAAGCACAGACTTAGATTGCAACGGATTCGCTTCGATGGGAAACAGGAGAAGAGAGATCCTCCTGTTACTTTGTCTGGTATGGATATTTTGCGGCAGTTAGAAGATGTTCATATCGAGTTTGGTAAGAGTGTGGATCCCGAACGATTGGGACGACGATCTCGTGGGACATCTGATACGCAACCTATGCAATGGCGGAAGAGAAGCATATTTTTCACTCTTCCTTATTGGGAATCTAATTTGCTACGACACAGTTTGGATGTTATGCACATTGAAAAAAATGTGTGCGATAATGTGCTATATACGTTGCTCAATGAAGCTGGAAAGTCCAAAGACCATCTCGCAGCTAGAAAAGATTTACGGGCCTGGGGAATTCGTGAAGAGGCTTGGCCTGATGAAAACGACAAGTTTCAGCCAGCTAAATTCACCTTGACAAAGCAGAACAAGGATATCTTCCTCTCGACGTTGAAGAACATAAAAGTACCAGATGGATATTCTAGCAACATCTCAAGGTGTATCGATCTGCAGGCTCGAAAGGTTACTGGGTTGAAAAGTCATGACTCTCATGTTCTTATGCAACAGTTACTTCCATTGGCCTTGAAAAACACACTTCCTTCTGATGTATCGGTGGTTTTGGTAGATGTAGAATTATGTTCATTTTTCAAGAAGTTGTGTGCGAAGGTCTTGGTAGCGGAAGAGCTTGATCAGCTGCAAAATAAAATTATTCTTACACTTTGTCACTTGGAGATGATATTTCCTCCATCATTCTTTACTGTTATGGTTCACTTGACTGTCCACCTTGTTCGAGAAGCAAAGGTTGCTGGCCCAGTTCACTATCGATGGATGTACCCTATAGAGAGGTACTAGATTATCTTTTATTCCCGCCTCTTTAAATTTCACATTGTTCTTTCATTTACTCGTAATTATTAATGCAATTTTACTTACAGGTACTTGGGAAAATTAAAATCATATGTTAGGAATAAGGCATGGCCTGAGGGGTCAATAGCAGAAGGTTATTCCGGAGATGAGGTCCTAACTTTCTGTTCGAGGTACTTTGATGACATGGAGACATCTTTTAACCGCCCGCGTCGCGTAGATGATTCTCCTCCCGGTCCTTCCACGTCAACTTTATTTCCTCCTGTTGGGAAACCAGTTGGAGGATATGAATTCTTCAGACTCACTCCTACAGAGAAACTCCAGGCACACAGACACGTTTTGATAAATTGCAGCCAAGTTGAACCCTTCATGCAGTAAGTATATATATCATATAAGCTCACTAGCTTTTACACTTTATATTTGTTTCTTATGACTCTTCTAACAAATTACACTTTACTATAGTGAGTTTAGGAGTTATCTCAGGCGTCAGCTACGGGGCCGTGCGCGTTCTGCTGACATTGATAAAAGAGTCCACAAAGAGTTTCCCAGTTGGTTTACACGTCGAATACGTAATGACAACAGCCCATACACAGATGAATTCAGAGCTCTTTCTCTCGGTCCGTTAGACCATGCACGGAGGTTTACCGCGTACAATGTCAACGGCTTCAAGTTCTGTACGGTTGCACGTGATCAGGGATTGCTCACACAAAACTCTGGAGTTTGCGGGACATTCGGAACGAGATGTTATGCTAGCAGTAGTGATGGCGATATGCGCTTTGGAGGCGTCACTTACTATGGAAAGCTAATTGACATTATTGAGTTGACTTACCAGCTTTTCACCGTGACACTGTTCAAATGCTCCTGGGCAAATACGACAACTTCACGGGGACTCGCTACTGACCATTTGGGCATCACCTCAGTCAATTTCTCAAGACTTATTCATACGGGGGCATCTGAAGATGAGAGCCATATATCCTTGCTTCTGAGGCACACCAAATTTACTATGTCGAGGACGAGAAACATAAAGACTGAATATGTCGTTCACCTCAAGCCACGGATCTTTACGATATGGGTGATGGTGACATTATTTACGACAGTGAACCCTTCCAACCCTCGAATTTTGAAGACTTCTTTCCTCAAGGAGATGATAATTTGCCACTTATCAGGTACACGTCTTTTCTTAAATTATTTAAATAATTAACTACTAATTACTATAATTTTTTCCAAATACAACATAATTTAACAAATTTTTTTAAAATATGTCCTTTCAGGCCGGATGATGATGGAGAGTAGCAGCATCCAAAATAAATTATTTAACAATTTTTCGTCCATAAATACATATGTATAAATTAAAATTCGTAAAATTTTTTTAAAAATAAAAAAATTTCATTTGTAGCGGTTCATAACCGCTACAAAGTTTTTACGAAATTGTAATTTATAGCGGTTATTAACCGCTACAAATTACAATTTCGTGTGAAATTGTAATTTGTAGCGGTTAATAACCGCAAAATTACAATTTCGTGAAAAAATTTTTGTAGCGGTTATGAACCGCTACAAAAACATACCTGTAAATTAAAATTCGTTCAGATTTTAAAAATAAAAAATACTAAATTTCTAGCGGTTAATAACCGCTATATGTAACCGCTACTAATTACTAGCGCTTTTATATACGCTAGAGAAAATGAATAACAGCTACAAAATGTTATAAAACGCTACAAAAACACCGCTACAAATGTGTCGCTGATCTCTATAAATACCATATCTCTCTCTACATTCATTTACCATCTCTTTTTCTTCCTCTCCTATTCTTCTTCATAATTCTCTCTTTTTTCTTACTATCTCATATTGTGATTTTTTTCTCTTTACTCTATGGTAAGTGAATTTTATTTTATAATTCATTGTATCTTTTATTTGTTTTTATTTAAAATTTACTAACATATTTATTTCTCCTTTCCTTTCAGATTTTCTTCTCCACATTTGTCATGCCCTCCTCAACTGATTCAAATACTCATCAACTTAATACTATAGGTTCAATATTCCAAAATATATCATCTTCAATTCAACTATCTTATTAAATATTAATTTAATATCTTGTTAGATTAAATTCACTTCTTTAACACATTCATAATTTAATTACATATTTTTTATTACAAAATTGAATATATAAAATGTAACATATACTAATTATACAAATTAACAAAAATTCTTCAAAATAATTTATTTAATGGTTTTTAAAATTATAATATGAAAAACCATAAATTTTTTTTTCTGGCACGGTAAACATTTCTAGCGGTTCAGAACCGCTAGAAATATTTCGTGAAATTTAAATTTCGCGCCAAACTTTCTAGCGGTTAAGAACCGCTAGAAAAGTTTCCCGCCATTCTAAAAATTCAATTGGTGTGAAAATGTAATTTCCAAAACATTTCTAGCGGTTCTATAACCGCTAGTATTTTCGCGCGCTACCGAATTATTTAATTCCCGTTTAGCAGGTTTCTAGCGGTTACAAAACCGCTAGAAATTTTTTCCGGGGAAACGTTTCTAGCGGTTATAAAACCGCTAGAAACGTTCCCCCGGGAAAAAATTTCTAGCGGTTTTGTAACCGCTAGGAATGTGTCTCCTTCAGATAATTTCTAGCGGTTACTAACCGCTAGAAATGTTCTATCGTTTTGACCATGATGTGTAGCGGTTGAGAACCGCTAGCTAGAAATTTTTTCTAACACCTGTTTTTCTAGCGGTTTCGTTAAACGCTACAAATGTTATTTGTTGCGGTTAAAACCGCTAGAAATGTAACACCATAACCGCTAGAATTAACATATTTTTTTGTTAGTGATAGTGATACCCAAATATCCGTAAAAGAAGATAGAAATTCGTGATGGGCAAAAAGGAGATTTTGCCCTTCAAAAGTTATTGAAAACCAATGTTACTAGTGTGGTATGAAAGGACATTAGTCACATACCTATCGTACACTTGAGCATCTAGCAAAACTTATCAGGCCTCCATAAAAAAGAGTTCAAATAATATGGAAGCAAATTTGACTTTTCAAACTGATGATGTGGAGGCAAATTTTGCATACAAGAATTATAATATCAATAAGCTAGATGATTTTAATGGCCTTGATGCTATGACACATATGAAGGTGGCTAATTTCTTTGAGAATTATGATTAGAAGAGTTTGGATAAAGAAAATGTTTTATTTTGCCTTAATTATGCTTTTTAATTTAGTATATGCTTTATTTATGTTTACTTCATTTTCTTCTTTTAAGAGCATTATTGCTCATGATGTATTTGGAATTTATGTTAATACATTTCTTTTCTTTTGGCGAAGAATAAGAATGTTTCTCTTTCTTTTGTTGGGCATAAGAATGAAGATATATGACTCATAGATAGTGTTACAACATACACCATACTAAAAAAAAAAAAAAAAAATTTCTCATCTTACACCGAATAGTGCAAGTATCAATACTATAGTGGGTAATGCAAAAATAATTGAAAGTTTTGGAAGAGCAATTATAATATTACCCAAAGAACCAAAATTTGTTATCAATGATGCTTCATATTCCTCTAAGTCTCAAAGAAATTTATTAAGTTTTAAAGATATCTGCCAAAACAGATATCATGTTGAGACTATAAATGAGAAGAACATTAAATATCTATATGTTACAATGATAAGAAATAGAAAAAAAATGTGTCATGAAAAAATTACCAACATTATTTTTTGATTTATACTATACAAATATTAGTATAATTGAAACAAATGTTATAGTAAACCAGAAGTTTACTAACAAAAATATATTTATTGTTTGGTATGACCAGTTGGGCCATCTCGGATTGATTATGATATAAAGAATTATTAAAAATTCACATGGACACCTATTGAAGGGTCAGGAGATTCTTTAATTTAAAGATTTTAATGTGTTGCTTATTTCAAGGAAAATTAATTACAAGGCCTTCATTAACAAAAGTAGGGGTTGATCTCCAGCATTTCTAAAGCGTATCCACTGGGATATATGTGAACCTATCCATCCATAATCTGAACCATTTGGATATTTTATGGTTTTAATAAATGCATCTATAAGATGATCCTATGTGTGTTTGTTATTTACATGTAATTTAGCATTTGCTAGATTACTTACTCAAATAATTCGATTAAAAGCATAGTTCCAGACCATACAATTAAGTCAATTCATCTTGATAATGCTAGTGACTTTTTCATCTCAAGTTTTTAATGATTATTACATGGCAACTAGAATAATGATAGAAAAATTGGTTGCTTATGTCCACTCTCAAAATGGCTTAGCAGAGTCATTCATTAAGCATCTCTAAGTGATTGCTAGACTAATGCCTTTGAGAACAAAACTTTCCATTTTAGATTGGGGACATGTAATTTTACATGCAACATCAATTATACGCATCAGGTTAACAAGTTATCATGAATTCTCCCTGTTACAAGAGCCAAATATTTTTCACTTTAGAATTTTTAGATGTGCGGCATTTGTTCTTATTGCTCCATTACAACACACAAAGATAGAACCTCAAAGAAGGTTAGGGATATATGTTAGTTACGAATTCCTTCTATAATTAAGTATTTATAACCATTAACAAGAGATTTGTTTATGGCATGTTTTGACAATTTCATTTTGATGAGACAATTTTCCTAGTATTAGGGGGAGATAATAAGCAGCTAGATCAAGAAATCATACGAAGAGCATTATCATTATCTCATCTAGATCCTCATACACAACAATATGAGCTTGAAGTTCAAAACATAATTTATTTGTAAAATATTACAAATCAATTGTCAGATGCATTTACTAACCCTAAGAGAACTACCCAATCTCACATTCCAACTAAAAATGCTCCAATTAGAATTCAAGTCCTAGCAGGATAGTTAGAAAGTGCAAGTGACACCAAACCACGCTTGAAATCTCTGTAGACTAATTAGTTCCAAAGATAAAACTCCTAGAAAGAGAAAAAGAGCAAATAATCATGATGGTCATGAAGGTCAAATTGAAGAGGCAAGTCTTATAGGAGAGGACTGAAACATAACTAATCAAAAGACCTCAAAAGAGGCCTAGGTACTTAAAAATAATAAAGAGATCTCGATAAGTTATATTATTAAAAAAAAAAGAGAACCAAGAAAGTATAGTTGTTGACAACATTTTTTTCATATAATGTTGTTGTTGAAATAATTAATCAACATGAGGATCTTGAACCTAGATCAGTTGAATAATGTACACATAGAGATGATTGGCCAAAATATAAAAATGCAATTCAAATAGAGTTAAATTTACTTTCAAAACGTGAAGTTTTTGGACCTGTAGTCCACATACCAAATGGTGTAAAACCAGTTGGGTACATGTGGGTCTTTGTGCACAAACGAAATGAGAAAAATGAGATCGTTAGATATAAAGCATGGCTTGTAGCACAAGGGTTTTCATAAAGACCTGGAATTGATTATGAAGAGACCTATTCTCCTATAATGGATGCAATCACTTTAAGATATATAATTAGTTTGGCAATTTATAGAAAATTTGAAATGTGTCTCATTGATGTTATTACAGCATATTTGTATGGTTCTTTATGCTAAAATTTATATGAAAATTCCTTGAAGGATTTAAATTGCTAGAAACATATAAAAATTCTTGAGAAAATTATGCAATTTGTTTGCATAAATCCTTATATGGATTAAAACAATATGGAAGAATGTAGTATAACTGACTTAGTGAATATTTGTTGAAAGAAGGTTATAAAAATGATCCAATTTGTCTATTTATTTTTATAAAAAGAAAGAGTAAAGTATACTTTTAGTCTTTTAATTTTATATAAGGTTTTATTTTGGTCTTGTAACTATAAAAAGTAAACTCTTAGTCATCTAACTATAGACTATTAACAAAAAACGATGATATTGAACTATTGAATGTGATAAAACATTATTAAATGCTATAATATTAAATTTAATTTTCAAAACAGCCATGATTGTTACAAAAAAAACATCATTTAAGACTAATAATTTTAGGATTAAAGGACTAAAAATATACTTTTTGAAGTTAAAGGATTAAATTGAAACTTTACATAAAATTAAAAGATCAAATGTATACTTTAGTCAAAAGAAATAGATCAGAGTTTGTTATAATTGCCGTCTTGGCTTACAAATTGAGCATTTAGCAAATGAAATTTTCCTCTATCAATCAACTTATACTAAAAAAGCATTAAAACAATTTTATATGGATAAAGCACATCCATTACCTACTCCTATAGTTGTAAGATCGCTTGATAAGGATAAAGATTCTTTTCACCCTTAAGAGGATGAGGAAGAACTCTTTAGTCTTGAAGTACCATATCTTAGTGTTACAAGTGCATTAGTGTATCTTGTTAATTCAACAAGACCTCATATTGCATTTGTTGTTAGTTTATTGGCAAAATCTAGTTCTTTCTTAACAAGAATAGAATTAAACATATATTTCAATATCTTTGAGGGACAATTGATATGGGATTATTTTACTCTAATGAATTAGAATCACAATTAATTAGCTGTGTAGATGCAAGATTTTTATCATATCAACATAAAGCAAGTCTCAAACAGGATATTTATTTATTTGTGGGGGTATAGCTATCTCGTGGTGTTCAAGAAACAAACTTTATTAGCTACCTCATCAAATCATGTGGAAATAATTGCAATTCATAAGACTAGTTGAGAATGTCTTTGGTTGAAATCGATGATTTAATATATTTAAAAAATGTGTGGTTTTGCCTCAAAACAAAAGATTCCAACAATGTTATATGAAGACAATACAACATGCATAGCTCAATTAAAAGGAAGATACATCAAAGATGATAGAACAAAACATATTTATCTAAAGTTCTTTTTTACTCACAATCTTTTAAAAAAGTGGTGATATAGATGTTCAGCAAATTCGTGTTGTGACAGCTTTGCTGATTTGCTTACCAAGACACTACCGACTAGACCATTTGAGAAGTTAGTAATAGTATTGGAATATGCAGATTTAAAGAAATAAAATGACATTATCATTAAGGGAAATAAATAGTGTATTCTTTTTCCTTCATTAGTTTTTGTCCTAATGGGTTTTTTTGGTAAGGTTTTAATAAGACATAATATCGTTATGGACATTTAAGGGGGAGTACTATGAATATTACATAAGTGGATGCCTATAACCCTTAACGCTTAGAATTCTCATAGGATTTATCACCTTCAAGTGTCATAAAGTATATAACCTCCCAATGAATAACTAGGAGGAGTTTCTCACTGTTAATGCCATTATGATATTCTTTATTCCTTTATAACCCTAATATAGGACTTTAATGTTTGGGGCTTATAAATAGAGGCAACGCATAAGACATTTGTATTATGAAACAACATGAATGGGAAAAAACAAAAAAAAGCCATTGTCTTATCAATCTCTATTTTCCTTTTTACTTTCTAGTTTTCTTATTTCTCCTCGTTTTATAACAGTTTTTTGTTTCTTGTATTTGAATGGTAAAAGACAATTCATAGTAAGCAAGTT